>NC_025686.1:16370917-16402028 GCF_000633955.1 Camelina sativa
GTCCTTCTCCGGTTGTATCAGTTCAGGGATTTCGTTATTATGTTGTCTTTGTGGACGAGTTCTCTCGATATTCATGGATTTTTCCTCTTAAAGCAAAGTCTGATTTCTGTGATGTGTTTATTGGCTTTCAAAAACAAGTTGAGAATCAGTTTAATCGCAAGGTTAAGGTTTTTCAAAGTGATGGTGGTGGTGAGTTTATAAGCAGTCGGTTTCGCACACACTTACAGAATCATGGTATTCGTCATCTCATTTCATGTCCATCGACTTCACAACAAAATGGTATTGCAGAACGTAGACATCGCTATTTAACTGAGCTCGGTCTGTCAATGTTGTTTCACAGTAAAACACCTCTGAAGTATTGGGTTGAGGCGTTTTACTCTGCTAACTTCATTGGTAATCTGCTTCCTTCTAAGGTTTTAAATCAGCAGAGTCCACATGAAAAGCTATTTAACAAGAAACCAGACTACTCCTTTCTTCGTGTCTTTGGTGCTGCGTGTTACCCCTATCTTCGTCCGTTCACTCAGCATAAGTTTGAACCTCGCTCGCTTCAATGTGTTTTTCTCGGGTATCATCCTCAATACAAAGGCTACCGGTGCCTACATCCTCCAACTGGTCGGGTTTATATTAATCGGCATGTTATCTTTGATGAGTCTTGCTTCCCTTTTATGGATAAGTACAAGGAGCTTGTCACTCAGCATAAGACTGGCTTACTCGGAGCTTGGCAGTCTGCTGACACTCAGTTTCGAACCTTACCAATTATTCCACCACAAGCTACACCTAGCTCTCCAAGTAGTCCGCTGTCCCTTGCAGACATGGCTGAATATCCTCAAGATGACACTTTTTGTGCATCTCCGAGCTCTGCTTTGTCTCCCTCTGATGCTGATTCCACTCTCACCACTGAGACCACCTATCCGTCTCCATCGCCAGCTGTTGATGATCAAACCACTCGTACCGTCTCTACTCACCCGATGACAACTCGGTCTAGAGATGGCATTCACAAACCCAATCCACGGTATGCGCTTGTGGCCAGTAAAACCATTCCTACTCTTCCCACAAGTGTAGCCGAGGCACTAGCTCATCCAGGGTGGCGACAAGCTATGCTTGACGAACTTGACTCCATTTACAAGAATCATACCTGGTCTTTAACTCCTGCTACTGCTGACATGAATATCTTGGGGTGTCGATGGGTGTTCACCGTAAAACTTAATGCAGACGGAACGGTGAATAAACTTAAGGCCCGCCTTGTTGCTAAAGGCTTCAATCAGGAACCTGGCGTTGACTTCAATGAGACTTATAGCCCCGTGGTCAGAACCTCTACTATTCGCATTGTGCTCACTGTTGCGACTGCAAAGAACTGGAACATCACTCAACTTGATGTGAAGAACGCTTTTCTTCATGGTGATCTGCAGGAACAAGTTTATATGATCCAGCCGCCGGGATTCGAAGATGTTGCTTATCCCCATCATGTTTGTTCGTTGGAGAAGGCTTTATATGGCCTTAAGCAGGCTCCACGTGCCTGGTATGACAAGTTTAGTAACTATCTCTTGGAATTTGGTTTCACCTGCAGTCGAGCTGATCCGTCTTTGTTCACTTATCATCATCATGGCAACACTTTGGTCCTCTTATTGTATGTTGATGACATTTTGCTCACTGGATCTAATCCTACTCTGTTTAAATCTCTCATTACTGAGCTCAGCTCTCGCTTTGCCATGAAAGATTTAGGGAACCTGCATTACTTCCTTGGGATCCAAGCGCAGGCTTATTCTCACGGTTTGTTTCTTCACCAGACCAAATACACCGAAGAGATTCTCCATCTTGCCAACATGTCCTCCTGCAATCCTTGTCATACTCCGCTTCCACTACGCCTTGATCATGTGTTTCGTGATACTCGGTTGTTCTCTGAGCCATCCTATTTTCGTAGTCTTGCTGGGAAGCTACAATACTTGACCATCACGCGGCCTGATATTCAGTTTGCAGTTAACTTCATCTGTCAAAGAATGCATTCTCCTACGGTTTCCGACTTTGGTCTACTCAAACGCATTCTTTGTTATCTTCGTGGTACCTCTGCAATGGGTCTGCACTTGTCTAGACACACGAATCTCTCCCTGGTTTCCTATAGTGACAGTGATTATGCCGGCTGCAAGGACACACGTCGTTCCACTTCTGGCTCCTGTGTCTTGCTAGGTTCGAATGTTGTGTCTTGGTCTGCTAAACATCAACCGACAGTGTCCCGATCCTCGACTGAGGCTGAATATCGAGCACTTGCCTCTACTGCTTCTGAATTAACCTGGATTTCATCTGTTCTTCGCGATTTGGGAATCACACAGTCTCATCCTGCTGTTCTTCGTTGTGATAATCTCTCTGCCGTTTATCTAACTGCGAACCCGGTTCTTCATAATCGTTCCAAACACTTTGATGTGGATTATCATTATGTTCGGGAACGCGTTGCTCTCGGTGTTCTAGAAGTTCAACATATACCTGCTGAGCAACAGCTTGCTGATACGTTCACTAAATCCCTGGCTCGTCGTCCCTTCCAAGCCTTGCGTGACAAACTGAATGTTCGAGTTCCTCCCACACTCAGTTTGAGGGGGAATGAAAGTATATGGCCTCAGGCCCAACCCACAAAGCCTTCTCAATCCACAAAGCCTTCTCAAAGCCCATTTGACCACAAGTCATTATCTCCTCACAAGTCGTTATCTCCCCTGCATCAAGAACAGAGTAGTCCTTCTCTGCCACAGTGTCCTTCCCCGGAACATAGGCCGACAATCTCACAGCCGGTGCAGCGCATGACGATGGCTACTCCAACTAGCTGCTCACCCATAGTATTAGGTAACCGGTTCAACGGAATCTTGACTGAGGTGTGTGGCTAGATGTTAGACAAGTGGCAATAGATCCTATACTCTTGTAATATTCTAGAATGTTCCCTTAATTCTATATATGTAAACCCTATGGGTTCATTGTAAACTTGAGAGAGTTGATTACATAATAAAAAGTATTATTCAGTTTCCTTCCTCCTCTGTTTTACTACGATTATTCACAACCTTGAGCCTTGAGGTTTTAATGAATAATTACATAAAATCAAATGTGATATCAAGCACATGCTCGAAATAATTTAAGGACAGTGGGATCCATGAGGAGCCAAATGAGTCTGGGATATTTCAGGACAGATGAAACAGCTGGTTTCCATCTATTTAAAATGAGGATCTTTCTTGTCTCCTATTCCACCTTGTTCCGAAATTGCCTGAGCTGTCATATCTTTTAACTATGTCCACCCCCACTTCACTCATCTCATCCTATCCATTTAGCGGATCCTAATTATTATATTTGTCGTCCTTGACGGCAGTTTTTACTACTTTGATTGGAAACTATTGTGATATTAATTTGGTGTAATTTTTACCCGATTACATAAAGCAAATGCCATAACTAATTATTAACCTGCCAAATGAATAAGACTGAAGTTCTAATATTTTGGCGACTTTGTCCTCATTTATTCAACTCTTATGAGACATGTAGTACGTAGATTTCGCATAACATGTTATTTGTTTCATGTGCTTGGTAGAGGTCGAAGAGGTGAAAGAAATCAAGAGTTTTTTTTTCGGGACAAAATATACGTTACTACTTACAAGTATGGCATATTGTGTCATATAATCGATATGCAAACGAATATGTGGATGAATAAATGTATTTTCATTTTTCTCCTTCATATATTTTGTAAATAACCATATACTTTAGTGTGATTATAAAAGTGACATAATTAGAAAAATGGAAACCGTGAGTTGAATTCCTAACCAGCCATATATGACTTCCGTACTTAATGATGCAAAAGTATTAAAATGTCCACGAATAAGACAATAATTTTTATTGGTTCTTAAATTCAGCTAATTACTTAACTAGATTAAGACCCCTCTAATATTTAATTAATAGATATAAGTTATAAATCATATATACAGAGAATTCTATAATAATATGAAGACTAATTTTTCAAATTATAAATAACTTATCTTAATTATTTTGATTTTTCTTTGAAGAAACTACCATTATAATTTTGATTTACATAAGCATGTATAAAAAATCTTTTTATTTTTAAATATTGACAAAAAAATCACAGAGTCGAGTCCACTTCACCACTTGGCAGGTCCGATCTTTGGACCAAGCAAGTAAAGTTATAGATTATGTCCAAAGTTTTAGGCCTTTTATATACTTTTTTTTTAAGTAGTAAATTTTTTTATAAGTTCAATTTTTATTAAGCTGTTAACCAACCATGTTCGTGAGCATTAAATTAATGTTAATTAGTTTGTTGTTCATAAGTTTTAAAAGTAAAAAAATTCTGTAGAAAAAAAGAAAATTTAAAGCCTAAATTCAATAACCAAACCATAATGAGTAATTAGGCAATATAATTTTCATTTTCATGTGGGAATTCAAAATGAACGTAAGTGAGCATTTAATTGAATATATTTTATTGATCTAGAAACTGTTTTATGAATATAACATTTTATGTTATTATTTGTTTGTAATTTTGTATTAAATGAAAAGGTATTTTTTAAAAATATGCATATGGTACCTAAAACCGCAGTGCCGGCCATGCCACTTGGAAAAAGGACTATTCCAAAATGAATAGTTAAATGCCTCCGGACTTGTGGAAATTAAGATATGTTGTTGATCCAAATTTTATGGTTAGGAAAAAAATAGATAATTAAAAATAAAAAATGGAAATCATATGATTTCCTGAATTTAAATTAAATAAAATTTGTGATACTGTACATGCCTGAATTTAATTCCATGAATTTAAGCGCTCTCTTCTAGTCATTAATAAATTTTGCCATGAATGAAATGGTGGATTAATTCGAATGTGATGTACATGTGCATGTAATACTATGTATGATGATGTATTGTCAATTAAATCAAAGCTTCTTTATTTATGTAATACTAGATTTTACCCCGCTGTACACTGCAAAGCTATATTTTATTTTAGAAAGAAAAAATATAATTTGATTAGTAGATTAACTATATATATATATATATATATATGAGTATATGACTAATGTTTTGCATATTTTAAATCTTTATTGCTTATATTTATACATTAATTAAAATTTAACTCATGTTCTAGCATTTGATTAATAATATTTAAAATTTATGCTAATGTTGTTATAACCCGTTTTGAAACAAATCCTGTTTTATGAGATTTTTAACATTTATAAATCTAAAGATTTATAAAATTTTAATTTTTATTAAGTTTAACATAGAAATAATCATTTTTTAAAATAGTGTTAAAATATAAAAAGATATATTTATTTTATTTAATAATTTAGGTAGAACTAATTAGTTTCTATAAATACATTTCGAATTTATTTATAACAATTAAACCAAAATTTATGGCATATGATACTCTAACAATTACTATGTATAACAATTAGTTTTTATTAAAAAAATGAATTTAATTAAATATTTAATGTCAGTAGCATTCCCTGTAAATAGTACTAAACTTCATGATTTATTTTATAATTGTCTCCAAAAATGTATATATAGATTTTGTTCCTAGCTAGCTAACAATCTCGTTCCAAAAATGTATATATAGATTTTGTTCCTAGCTAGCTGACAATCTCGTACGAATTTAGTCGACGGTAAAACTCACAAGATATTCACCAATTTTGAATGGAAGCTACTCTCCATTAAGCCTGCATTAGAGAAGCTGCCATTCAACATCAGAGAAGCTACCATTCAACATTAGTGGAATACTATCTGTCAAATAGTTCATGCATTATGCATATATATATATATATATATATGAAGTCTAAAAAGACACCGGTTATTACTGTAATTAATGAGCCGTTAGTCTTTAGTTATATATTAAGAGTTTCCAAATACTTTGCAGTTTCAACATCGATTGATGACTATATATATATATATTCGAAAATGTATTAAGATTAACGGCTGAAACATATTGATGTACTCGAATAATTTATATTAGTCAAAAGATTCTCTATACTCATATGTGTATAGAGAAGCATGAACGAAAGTTTAGAATTTGCTAATTCAATCTAACCAAACAGATCATATCATTATACAAAATATTCACTCCAACTAGAGAAGAAGGACCAAAAAGAACACACCCTATGGATACTAAAATAACGAGATTGGGACAAAAAAACATCATTCAGTGAGCAGATTCTTAAGACGAATGTTTGATTGTTCAGTGCCTGGTCGTAGAAAGTACTAACTCATCAATTAGCTTCTGCTGCAACCAAGTTAAGTCGAAGCAACCAAAGCTATTTACCTGTGAATATATCATACATATGAATACATAAACATAAATATTCACACAATAGAGATAAGCTTACATCAAAAACCCTAGAATAATTGCATATATGTTAACGTACCTCGACTTGAATAGTGTACATGAGCCTCTCATTGACTCGTGCGGTTAAAGAGCTGATGACTTCAAGTCCTTGCTCGTGAAGAACTTCAAGAACTCTTGAGAGTGGCCAAGCCTCAAGACCTGATGCTGAGCTGGTCACCACCACCTCGAATCCACTCACGCATGGTTGCACCATGACAGTAGCTGGTTCCGATCTACTTGACCCAGATCCGGATCCGGATCGAGTTTGACTAGTAGTAGGGTCACCAGTCTCTCTCTTTAGCTCGTCTCTTCTTGCGGAGAGTTCTTGTATCCGTGTTTGCGTGTCCTTGATGAAAGTTACTGCTCCGTTTACATGATCTGACATCGCTCTCTTTCCCTGCGAAGAAAGAGCCTGAGAAAACTAAAACCCTAGAGAACAAAAATCTCCCATCAATGAACTTGATAGGAAGATTGAGAGTTCAATGCGTTTTTATGAGTAAAATATATGAAACCTTGATGTATTTCAGAGGTAGCTGATTACGAAGAGAGGCGAAAAGGATCGCCATTTCTTGTCTTCTTTGCCGCTCCATGTTGCGGTGGAGAAGCTTCTTCTCCTTCTTCGTTTCATCTCCTACGTGAGGCATATGACTCTGCCGCCTTGTCTTCTTAGGATTGTTACAAGGATCCATTGGTTGAGGTTTAGCTATGGCAGATCTCAGCAGTAATCGTGTTTTTTTTCTCTCTTGTTTTTTAATGAACTTAGGTTATAGGAGAGACTGCCCTTAAATAATTGGGTCTGTCTTCTTTAATCATACTTCATTGAAGAAAGAAAAAAACAAAGAAGGCTTACAAAATAATGCAGCCTCGGGAGGTGTTCTTTTCTTTGATTAGTCAACTCTTTTGGTTTGCTGTAATAGTTTCATACTTTCATCTAGTTCTTACACGTGACAAAACTTTATGCTTTGTATGTATTATTGCTAACTAGCTAGCGAGTGCGTGCCAATTCTTTTTTGTTTTTTTTTTTTTTGTGTTAAACAATTCTTTACTAGAAGAGAATATTGATGAAGAATTATGATATTTTGGGCAGACAACAGATATAAAGAAACCACATATATCTGAATCCGAATATTTATAGTTTCGGTCTGGATATCCTGAAATTTCAAGATATTTGGATTTGTTCTACCCTACCACATGTTGCAACTGCGATAAAATCGTCGAATACATAAATTCACATTTATGTATGTGGCAGCAATTTGTTGATGTAGATGCTTAACATGATAGATACATATTTATGTCACATTATATTGATTTTTTTTTAATGCATGAGCCATATTGTTCCGCTCTCTTCCAAATGATATATGTGAATGTGATTTATGACAATGATGCATTTTTTTCTATGATCGGGGTGAGAAAATTGTTATGAAAATTATTTAATCATTTGGTGAAAGCAATTAATTATGAGTGATAAATTCATTTAATCACATATTGAATTTTTTAATATATTTTCTCCATTTTAATCTAGATAGAAAAAATGACTTGATCAAAAGATCTAGATTTGTGATGAATGATAACGGATCATGATGAACAGTCAACTAATCGGTAGAATTCTTAATAGAAACTTTCAAGCAGATAAAGAGGTTGCTTAAATTAGAAAGTTTGTCGTTGAATTATGAGTGATTTGGTTGACAAAAACACAATATGACGACGAAAGAATTATGTGTGGTTTCGATTAGTTTTGGCCCAATCAAAGTTTATGGTGGCAATAAAGGAGCACTCTGCAGATAAGAACGTGTATCAAACTCAAAATCCAAACATGTATGTACTCAAAAAAATATTAATCTCATTCAAGAGATTATTTGTCGATGAATTGTCACCATGTTTATAGTATTGATGGGAACATATGTTGTGGATATTTTTACCAACTTTCTAAACACAGTCTAAACAATTATGGGAATCTTATTGTAATCGTCTATATGGTACATAAATTTCATTAGAAATTTAATTAATCTGATGGCAGTAAAACTAAACAAAAATCTGGCAATATTTTTAAATAAACATATTATTAAGGTAAACAGTAAAACTGCCGTCAAGGAAGACAATTTTTATAATGGAGATAAACTATAAATAGAAAGTTGAGTGATATGGAGTGGAGCCAGTGGACCTAACTACTTAAGTGGTAAAAGTAAATTGTTTAGGTAAATGATAACTGTTGTTAGCAAAAAGGTGTTTGCTAAAAATTGGGTGAAAATATAAAATTTTAAATAATATTAATTCAATGTACATTTAAATTATATGTTAGTATAATTTTGGATATAAATATATATCTATATTCAACACGCTAAATAATTAAATATAATGGATCACACTTAATAAAACGTAAATCATATGAAAGAATCATGGCATAAATAAGATAATTTAGACCACATAAATAATAACATAATTGCATTACGCATATATTTTTCTTTAAATACTCCTTGTTAGGTTATAAATTCTGATTTAAATACATCTTAATTACTTTAGTAATTATAAAGATACGATGGATTGAGTGGTTGCGATCTCCCTGATATACTTTTGATTTAATTATTGTTAGTTAATGGTTAAGTACAGAGATGCTGTCCAACGAATTCATAATCTTCAAATCGGATTATGTTCCAATAAAGACAGCCAAATTAGATAAATACTTAATAAATTGTTGGTGATGCGTTATTAAATAATTTTCTGACCAGTATCTCAAAACCAAAAAAAAAGAAAAGGATCGAATAAGCTACAAAGAAACATAATATTCTCAAAGTCCCTTTCCCAAAATATTTATACTAAAAGGTATCGCATAATCCGTATTATTGACCGAATCTTTTTTCATTTACAAATTCTAACTATACTTCAAGTGGATGACTGCAAAAAAAAGAAAAAAAAGAAGAAGATCTGTTTACGCCGGATCCCAATTCGAACAAGAAATATTATGATGTTTATTTATACTAATAAATTTGGTAAACTTGTATTTGTTTAATTGTTCACACATATTCTGATGTTTTTAGTTCGAGAAGTACGACTTTACAGATTTGAGGTCTAATTATCAAGGACACGATTTAAGGCAGCTTACACAATCATATATAGAGGAAGAAAAACAAAGCTCTAATCTTAGTTTTATATATGTCTGAGTCTATAGCTTTAGAAGAGTTGACTAGTTGAATGTGTGAGGTTTGGTCCCCATCTAATTATGATGCTAATTAGTTGGCATACATATCATTATCCGCATGTACTACCAAAGAAGACCGCATGTACTTTGGTCAGCTTTCGAATGTATTTGGTGGTGTACGATTTTACCAAATATCGCAAAGAATAAAATCCACAAGGCGTATATAATTAATAATAATGATATTTTCATATTCATATGATTAACTAAGTTAGGTGAACTATTTAAACGAGTTGGAGGGTTATATGACGTAATCTATATATACATTTTTCAAGTACATTTAGCAAATAAATCATGAGATTGTCACCTATTTACAAGACTGTCATTATCATTAATTATTAATTTATTTTTCATTTAATTAATTAATATTTCTATTTTTGAAAACAAGATTTCCCATCCTAAATAAATTTCCAAAACAAATGGAACCACTTCCTTTAACATTAAATATTAATTTTATAATTAATTTAATTAATATTAAGTATCCAATTTTACAAAAAAAAATATTTTCTACATACACAAATTTCCTAAACAATCAGTCTAACCAAGAAACAAATTGATTTTCGATTTTAGAGGAGAATCTGTGGCCGAGATTTTTGATCTCAACGCATTCATTTCCCCTAAAACAAATGTTCAAAATCAAACATAAAATATATCATTAAAAAACTAACGGTATGATTTTAAAAAGTAACAAATATATTTACCATTCAATTTGATATCTTATTCAAAGAATAAATAATAAAATATAAAAGATATTGCTTGCTCACAGACTTATTTTTATTTTGTATTACGTATTTAAAAATAATTTTTACTTTCACGGGTTTCATATGATGAGTTTTTGCGTATTAAAAATCTTTGAATATGTTGTCTGACCCGCCTAGCAAGACGGGTTTAGAATATAGAACCAACACTATTACTATTAGTTTATCTCATATATACTATAGATTTGTAATCATAGTTTTGAAAATTAACTTATAAATTATTTAGTATATAAACTACAAAATATTACACATACTATAACACATTTTTAATATTCAAAAAAAAAATACACATAAAAATATACACTAATATACTATATAGGCATATACCTCGGTTTAATTCTAGAGAACAAAACAAACATTGAATTTTATATTCTATCTAATAAAAAATTTAATGTAATTAGGTTATAAACTTTATAAAACATAAGAAGTAGAAAAAAAATTCTAAATTAATTAGACAAAAAGTTAATTAATTGAAAATTTAAAAACTAAATAAATTAAAAATTATTATTAAAAATACAATAATTTATAACTTAGTCCTACGGTGTACCGCGGGTGAAATTCTAGTTCTAATTAAGTATCGGAACATGGTCATAATATGGACGCATGATTCTAGTAGGGACTGGAACCTCGTCCAAGTTTTTTGAAAACGAACCTTGGTGGATGACTGTGTTCAAACGGTGAAGAAAAAAAGATTCGTTTTATCTTCCATTTGTTCATCGTTTAAACACGGTCATCCACCAAGGTTTACTCAAACTAGTTTGAGCGAACCGTGTCCATAATGTTTACTCAAACTAGTTTTATCTTCTTCTTCTTTTTTCAATTTCCTACTACAAAAAAAAAACTTCATCGATAGCAATTCACTATAGCGTGGATTTTGTAACTGCTATAAATGATAAATTTACGATTTTGGTTACTATATAATAGTTTAGTAAACGTTAGGATATAGAATTAATAAACGGGAAGCTAAAATCATTTTCCTGTCAATATCTATCTAAAAAAAAAAAATTTATTAACCAATGAACACTTCAAAAATTTCCATTTTCTCCTAGACCTAAACAAAGAGGCATTAGATTCAGCCTCTCACGAATCTCATCTTAATCATCTTTAGAACTTGTCGTCGTCATCATGGAATCTAGCTGCAGCCACTAATCCTGTACAATTCCAAACTTTTGCGAGCGTCCAAGTTGGGAAAAATGTCAAGATAATGACAAACACCTGCATTTAAACATTTTTTACAAGGCTTTAAACCTTGTAACCACTGTAGGATCTTGAGCTAGATTCTTTGATGTCTCCATCCCAAACAATTTAGTTTTGAAACTATTCAATTTACAGTATAATATGAATTCAAAAGGAATTGTTACGAAAAATTTTAGGAAGAGTTGTTAAATTAATTTTGGAGTTCATCCTAAACTTTTTTTTGTTTACTACAAAGATCAGCTCATATGAGCCAATTAGAAGGAAAGTTGTTTACAAACAAAACAGGATGTGGAGCTGTATACGCTTGGCGTGCGAAAGAATCCGCACTTACATTTGTATTTCGTGAAATTAGAGAAAAAGAGAAAGAAGAAAACTCCTCCTTGTCAATCTTGATATCTTCGAGGTAAGTCTTGAAAGCTGGCTAGTCGTGTGGAGAAGACACTATCTTCATCAATTCTGAGCAATCTGTATAAAAAGCCACATCCCAATAGTTATGTCCAATCATGTACCGCATAGCCCAAACAAAAACTTCTACTTCAGCATGTAATGGGGAAAGACTTCGTCGGAAATTGGTGGTTCCCCTCGTTTTCAATGTATCGTGAGAGGATGAACACACTCATCCTGCACCCGCGAAAAGATAACATTTTAATTAATTTTTTTTTTGTGAAAAAAAAAAGATAGCATTTTAACTTTGTGGATCAAATGATACTTTCATTAATTTTTAATTCTCTTTCACATTTCTTTTTAAGTTTTCAGTTTTTTCTTGTATTTCTGTCGAAGAAAAAAACAGAATTGGACAATCTAGTTACGGAGTAGATCAACCCATAATTAGAGGCCCGTAATTTGAATGATGTACTTTCCAGGCCCAAATAGAGAAAAAATACCATATGAAGTAATCGATGTTCCTTTTATTATTTTATCACTAGGATAGTATCCGCGCTACGCCGCAGGATTGTTTTATATTTTGTTTTTATTTTTGTTATTTTTAGATAATTTTATATGTGTTTGTAATTAAAAAATCATTATTAATATAGTTTTTGACAATGTTCATTGGTAATATTTTTGGTGTTAGGTTTTTGTTAATTGACCAGACTTGATAAGATGTCACAATTTATTTTATTTTATTTAGAACGAACCTCAAATTGATTGTTATAGAGATTTGGGACAAGAAAACCTTGAATTTTTGCAAATGCTTCAGGGAGCAATCAGTTTCCTACCAGATCAATCAAGGCTATCAATTTTAGAACAGACAGAGGATTCTATCAATTTATTCTCAATAAAACTTTATTCAAAACAAATAACTCAAACCAACAGAAAAGATATATTTTTTATAAAGGAAAATTAAGCTAAGATTTTATTTAAATTTTTATAATGATAAACATATATTAATTCAGTCATTTACAGTATTATTAACTAAAATAAAAGTAAAAATAAGTAACTCGCGATGAAACTTAGTCGACGGCGAGCTATTTCGGTTTTTTTATGGATCAAACTTAAAACATTGTTTAGAATAATAAAATAAGACTTTTGTCAGTCATTTACAGTAATTATTAACTAAATAAAAGTAAAAATAAGTAACTCGCGATGAAACTTAGTCGACGGCGAGCTATTTCGGTTTTTTTATGGATCAAACTTAAAACATTGTTTAGAATAATAAAATAAGACTTTTGTTTTTTTTAAAGTAAAATAATTTTTCAGTAAAAGAAGACACAAGAAAGAAAATTCATAATTTTGTATTTTTGCTAAGAGGATGTCATTCAAGTGGTTACCTTATATATATATATATATATATATATATATATATATTAAAATGTATAAAGTATAAAATAATATTTGAGCAAAAGCAAAATACTATATTCCAGTTCTACAAGTTTATAAAATGCTCAATCTTATTTATCTTAAACTAAATAATTATTGAAAATAGTATGCAGCATAGCGCGGGTCTTACCTAGTATTCTTAAAAGATTGCAAATTAACCAACTTCAATTTTTTTTCATTTTTTTTGGTCAATGTTAATTTGAAGAACTGCCATGAAGATTATTATATTCTCCAAGACTCCAAAGTCTCCAACCATAATGAAAATCGAGATCTTAGCATATATAAGTATTCTTCTTATTAAAACGATCTGTACGAGAATATATACTTTACAAAAATATTTGGGTCAAGATGACATATTCCAAATCGTGTGGTAATTTGTTGTGTCTCTAGGTTCTCTATACCTACGATACTATCAACTCAGTCATCCCTTAATACGAGTCTTTTTCGGCTAGTTTATGAAATTGGTTGTAAACCAATCACATTATTTCTTCTTTGTTTTCACATTTACTCATCGGTTGGGCTGATTTGAGAAGAATATGAGCTTGTGGAATCCATTACAAATTATTTTAAGCCCACTTATTTTAAAAACTAAACCCAACAAAATAAAATCAAGTTTAAGATAAAAAATAATATGGAAAAAAGAGACTTATTATAGGTTGAGACATGTTGAGTTGTATTATTTGAAATGTTTTTATTGGCTAACGATTTTACTGAGATGTCAAGCTGAGAAGAACCTAAAATGCTGAGTTGTCAGATGAGGAGAGCAACACATTCTAGTTTTATTGTATTGATCATAGCTAGCTGCTTCATTACACTTTTGACCCAAATTTTTTTGACATTGCGCTACAAAAAAAAAACCTTCGGATGTTTAGAGATATACATATTGGGCAATATTGATATTGAATGTCGGGACATCCTAATACTGTAAATAATTTTAATATTCTTTTTAAAACAACATTGTGGAATTTGATGTATAAAAAAGTCGCTTATGAAAATAATATGATGTTATATATCGATTATCGATTTGTAGTATAAGAATCTGAATTAGTCCAAAATCTATAGTTTTTATCACAACACGCAACCTTATAAATTTTGACTACTGTTCTAGAGTCTTTAGTGATCATGTAACCTCAAATTCGACAGACAATAGCAAAGACTTTACTACATTGTTTCATTATTATCTGCATGCTACACCGGAACCGGGAAAAGTGATCTGCACGACTAAATTTCCTGGATAAATTGGGAGCGTAAGTCTAAGCTAATGCGCGCTGTACTTTCAAGACGAAAACAAACTGGGATTTATTGAAGATACAATTACTAAAATGAAACATGCGAAATTAAGTTATTGGGTATTTATAACAACATGCTGGTGCATGGGACCTCAATACAAGGGCCGAAGATTCAGGCTTGGTTTCTTTCACATATTCCACTTTTCAATTGGGAATGTATACATCCCAATCGACTTCATTGTTTTATATAGCTATATACAAGAATTTTTCATTTTTGGTCGAGCTAGATGAGGAGCAACATGACTCTCTCATCATAAGTATACATTTTTCTAGCCAATGAGAGTGCTATAATTAATGTAAAGAAGGGCAAAATTAATTTTCATATGGAAAATCAAGTCTTGAAATTAATACGGCTAACACGACTAAAGGAGATCTACCATAGAGTGACATGCATTTCAAAGTGCTATATTTATTTATATAAAAAAGAATATAATATTTGTGATGAGCATGGAGAAATGTAGTGATATGAGTGATGTGAAAGAAGTCCTCACCGATATAGTCTAATAATAAAGGCTAATGGAGAAGGGAAAGGTAAAGGACAAGAGGATCAAGGAAAATGGACATCCTCACGTAATTTTGTTACAACATGTGTTGAAGATACCATTCGAGTATCTAGTGAAGTGTGAGGTTTTTCTCCAAGGTTAATTATCCTGCAGTAACTGAAAGATAATTGGTGATGAGTTTTAATAATGGAATGTTAAGTAAGGTTCTGATTTGGAAGATGATTGACTCGAATCCTTGTTTTGGAGAAAGGTTTTGTGCTCATGTTGCCGAGTGACTCAAAGTACCACTTCTATTTTCTTGTACCATATTTTTTTTTTTCTTCTGTAAATTACCGAATCCCGAAATGCCTTATACTATAGTATATAGTGACACAAAATAATTTCATATGCCCATACGCGCGAGGCAAAGGAAACTCTAGCTGTTAATGTTATCACATTATAAGCATGCATATAATATACTCATGATTAAATATTCTCCATAAAGCAGCCATATAGATTTTCTCACTCACTTTTTTCTCTTTTTTTTTTAATGCACTTTGCTACTTTTCTAAGATGCCTACGACTACGTATCCAAGATTTCAAGCCAAAACATATCAAAACTCAAATAAATAAATAAATAAAAGGAAATCCAGAAAGAAAAAAGAATCATGTTGATATGGTATAAGTATCAACTATCTAGTATCAAGTATCAAGAAGATAGAACAGATCTGACCTAAGAAAGTGATGCCTCCCTATAAATAGTTGTGGAAACAAAGACACATTATTTCTATAAATGTTAAAACAAGAAAAGCAAATTTTACTTCCATTGATGAGGAGGCATGAGCATGTGTATGTGCCCTTTTAGGGCAACAATAAATTAATTTCATGCATATAACAAATTTAAAATTTTCATGACAAGAAAGTGTGAGAGAGAAGAGAGTGTTTGTGTATGGTCTGTTGATTAGGTAAGCAGCAGCCGACCTAGAGAGAGAAAAGGATGTATAGGGAGGGAGAGAGAGAAAAAGAGTAGGGTTTTAAATTTTTAAATTTAGCTAGAGAGATGAGTTTTAATGGTTTGGTGATCGTGCCCATCATTTTTCACTTGTCTTTCTGTGTTTTTAACGGTTTATGAAATTTAAGACATCCTACTCTATTTTTTCCCCGTTACATTTCACTCAAGGCATTATTATAAGCAAGTTATTAAATTGTTGATAAGCTTACATGTCTTCATAATCTAGCCAGGCTTCAACTTCTAGTAGTTTTAAAAAAAAAAATTCCGTCCTTAATTGGGTTGCAATATTTACCAAACCATATAAAAACATCGGGTCTTGTATCAACCGGTTTCTAAATTTGGGTATGACTTGGAGTCATGATCTAGCAAATAATTTATGCATTATACAGTGTATTATTGTATCACCAACAGAGTTATTAATCATGCATGATTTGACTTGATTGAATTCGGTTCTGGCGTGCTAGTAAGATTTATGAGTTATCTTGTGAATTAGTATATAATTTTCGAGTTCAATATTTATCAATATCTGCTTTAAATTAATGTAAGCATTTATAATATAAGATATTCAAAATTTCTGTGGATTCATCATATATGTAAAAATACATGGGATGCTATTTATACAGAGATGCATATGACCTTGATATTCCTGTAAAGACACTAACACAAAATTATAACAATTTTGCATCTTACACAATGAAATGAATGTTCTATGCATATGACACAAATTTTTAAATTCAACAATTTTTATGAAATATTTTCTATATTGTTATTTTTTCATTACCATATCACACTATAGTGAGAGTCTGATTTAAAAGAAAATATATATAAACTGAATTAAAACAGTTTGTAGTTGTACATTGAGTAAGTTGAGCTAAGCTTGCTTACTTGCTTTGGTAAGTGGGGTTGAGCTGGACAACACAATATAAGGTAAAAAATTACATGTTTTAACTACTTCTAGTAAAAAATATATTGAATACTCCAAGTATTTTTAGTAATGCTATAAAGCCTATACTAGAATTTGATAAGAAATATTAAACAATTAAGTTAAAAAAAAAGAGCTTGGAAAAGGCAAAACTGGCATGAGAGTCAATGGAGCAGAAGCATGGAACCGATGTGTCCACATCTCTTCCTCTCTCCCTTTAATCGCACAAACACACACTCTTAGTCCCTTTTCCCTCGGCTATTTATTATTATTTTCTGATTTTTTTTTAAAAGAATTATATCAAAATTTCTTTGTTGATTAAAAATCCATGAAAACAAACAAATTATCCAAAATTTAACAAAAATACCGCAAAAGAAATTGTTGAAAAAATGCATAAATAGTAATAATGTCAAAACAAAAATAATAATAATGCAAAGAAATGAATTCTTACGCCGCGTTTGCAGTCTTAAGGACAAATGGACAATGATGGACTCTCATACCTTTTTCTAGTTGTCAAAATCAGACATCAACGTTAAATATGTATATTATATTAGCTAAACTGATGCGCTTTATTCATTGCCAGGTTCCACAGGCATCTCTTTTTGTTGGTTAATGACTGTAAATCACCATACAATATTCAAATTCTTATAAAACCTATGTACGTAGATCTACCTATCCGTGTATATATAGATAAGGATATCATATGCATTTGGTATTTGATATAAATAATTTCAGTATATATATATACTAGGAGTTGTCCCGTGCTACGCACGGGCTTATCTTCATATTTATTCTATTGGCAAATTTTTTTACTGTTAGATTTTCATCTTTCAGTATTTTATTTTCTTAACTGATTTCTTTTTATTGATAAAAATGATATTAATTTTTGGGGAAGAGTATTTTTTTTTTTTTTTTTATAACNTTTTTTTTGATAACAAAAGAATCAGCTCAAACGAGCCAATTTGAAGAAAAAGAGTTCACAAACAAAACATGGTGGGTGACATACGCGCTTGGCGTGCCAGGGAATCCGCTTTGACATTAGCAGTACGTGGGACCAGAGATAGAGAGAAAGAAGAGAACTCCGTCTGATCCATCTTGATGTCGTCGAGGTAGGGAGTGAAAGCCGGCCATTCAGAAGGAGAAGACACCATCTTCACCAAATCAGAACAATCCGTATAAAAAAACCACGTCCCGGTAATCATGTCCAATCATGCACTGCATAGCCCAAATGAGAGCTTCTACTTCAGCATGGAGTGGAGACAAACTTCGCCGAAAATTGGTTGCTCCCATGTCCGTTCTCGAATGTTGAGTGGAAGAACAAAACCAACCTGCACCTGCAAGAGCATTTGTCGCTTTCCAAGAACCGTCAACAACACCGATAGCCTGTAAAAGAGGAATGACAAAAAAGATTGAGCCCCCTTTGTCTGGTTTTGGGGGAAGAGTATGTATCTTAAGTAATTAAACTACACCCCCTCTTTGGAACGCTCTCTCTCTCTCTTCTCTCTCCCAAACCTTTCAGAGAGAGAAAGCTTTCGTTCTCATTTTCCGACGAAACTTATCGTCGGCTTTTTGTCTCCGGCTAAGTCCGGTTATATTTCTCGCCTAAGTGAGAGTGTATCATAGCTTTGGTGGCTATTTCTTTAGTTTTCTTTTCTTTTTGCAGAACCTCATAGATCTCCTTATGGTTTAAGGAGGCAAAGCCGAGTAGTGGACGGAGCTTTTGGATCGTCGGATTGCTCGATTCCATTCATGAGGAGTGTAGATCCTCATAACTTATTGGGGCCGTTAGATCGGCTATGGATGACGGTTTCTTCTTGGGTTTGTGAATCGTGATCAACAGGTCAATTAAAACCTAATGTGTACTCCACCACGATCTAGTGGTATCGTTGTAACACTTCAGGATCGAATCCACAGGGACCAAACAATACACTATGAAATTGTATAGATCAAATATAGCTAAGGCAATGAGAAAGATTGTGTTTTAAGTAACCGAATAAATAAGTTGCTTTAAATCAAAAAGGAAATATTGGGCGCAGGGAATCTTTAGGGTTTATGATCACGAATTTAGATGATTAGATAGGGATGCATCAGACACAGTTCTTGAACTCAAATCTCGAATGTAAAACTAACCTACTGTCGCAGCATTAGCTATCTATGCGAGGAATTGATAAAACTCTAAACCGTCGTTTGAATTTAAACAATCCTAGCAAGCAATAAGTTCAAGTTTGATTATGTTCACAAGGTGCCTCAACTTCAACTGTCGTTGGCTAAGGATCACCTTGCTCACCTATGTTCTTTTCAAGCAACTCAACAACACTTTTGGTGCCCCGATGAATTAAACCTAAGATCTTAATCTAGGTGATCAATCTAGCTTAAGCATTAAGAACAACTATAGATGAAGAACAATAAGATCAATCCCTAATCTAACAAATCTAGCATCAATTAATCATAGAAACCCTTCTGAAACCCTAAACCCAACAGTGAAACTACTCAGACATGGAGAAGCAGAAACAGCAATTCAATAATGAAGAAAACATAATTGAATTGCAAAAGAATAGAAAATAGGGTTTAGAAATCTTCTCCAAAGTGTCAAGAAGGATTAGAGATCTTCTCCCTTTGCTCTCAATACAAAATAGTCTCAGAAAATAAAGCTTATGTCTCTGGAGGCCGTGCCTCTAACTTAAATATCAAAATAAAACCCTAAAAGTCGGTTTAAAACAAATAAGGAAAAGTTGCGTCGGGGACGGGAATGGTCGATCTCGAAAGGATCAGTCGATCCGGAACGTTTTTCTGCTCTCACTCCATCTGCCTACTAGCTTGATCAGTCTTCAACCAATTTAGCTCCAGATGCATATTTTCACCCCCAAAACGCTCAGATTCCTTCCAAAGTCACCTAGAACCTGTAAATATTCACAAAGGACTAAAAGGACTCTAAAAGCACACTTGGACCTAGGAAAAGACTCAAAACAAACTTAAAAACTATAGTTAAAACCCTATAAAATACAGACACATCTAATCGTGAAGAAAGGAATTCGGTGGCTGGTGAAGAACGGATTAGGAGAGTGTGTTTTGCGACTGATATGACATCTCACCTTCTCACGTATTCCGAGGCTTAACAAATATGAAAATTCAATTTTCTCTGTTTCTTTCATACTTGGAAAAAGCTGCAAAAAGATTTGGTGAATTTCGGAGTTACAAGCTGAAATTTGACAGATCATATTGTGGACAAAGTGCTATACTTGCCAGAAATTTGGCTGTGGTCGGAGTTTCAGCTCCGGCGGAAAGGCGGTGGCAGTGACATGAGTCGGTCGTCGCAATTCCCCTTCAACGTGCACGCAAACATGTGTTATACACGTGTCCCTTATTGACCCATTCATTTTGTTTCTCTGCTTATAATACTTTTGGGTTAATTGGGCTTTTATATCTTGTAATTAGGCTTCTATTCACCATGTAATCCTTTTAAGATATTTAATGAAAACAGTCGGCGACAAAAAAAAAAAAGTTATTAAACTACACCCTCATGTATATTGGATTTTATTAATCATGTTTATTTTTTTGAATAACGAAATGTTTAAAAGCTTAGACTGATTATCTTCTAGGACATGTTGTTTTGCGATGTAACCACATTGCAATACATTCTTGGTAAATTTTGTGATTACAAGATATATGATTTATGCAATGTATTTGTAAACATTAAAATGATCAATCAATATTTAAACAGCTTCGAGAATAGTAACATGTTTGATGTAAGCTGTATGGGCAAATGATCATTTACTTTGTATTTTCTGTTGGGTCAAGACGTAATTTGTCAACTAAAAATTATAGAAGATAGACTCATATAGTCATATTAATACACGTCACTTAATAACTTGTTTGGACGTTGTTTACGTTGTGGCCTTAAAAAAATAGCCGAGATCTACCATCATTTTTGAGTTTTGAATTTATCCCATGAGTAATCTTTTATTAAAGATGATGAAGTTTGGAGATATAAAAGAAATATTATATTTCTTAATGTTGCACATTTTTCATCCTCAGATTCAGATAATGTGTAGTTTATTTCCCTTTTAATTGTTGGTAACCCCTAACATAAAAAACACCTATTTTGTCCTGTCAACACAAAGACGGAAAATGATATGAATTTTTCAAACTTCAAAGCCTATTCAGTGGTTTTAAACCAAAAACAAAATAAAATAAAGATTACATTTTGGTGATTTTATTCACTTTGACATTGTTTAAGGCAAATCCTCATCATCTTTATTTAGTTGTTACGTAAAGACATAAGCGAAAGTTGAAATTTAAGTCCCATATCACAAGTTAACTAAAATCAATTACAAATCGCCTCGTCTAACATTGTTTCTCTAATGTCTTCCTTTGACATATATATAATAGAGATCTGATCATCTATTTTAAGCTTTAGGTCTCTCTATCCGTAGTAATTTTAACAAATATCCAAGTTAGAATAATATATAATGTATAATTAAATTTTAAACTTAAAAAAAATCATTTTCTAACACAATTATACCGTTTTGTGATATATATCTTAGGCTAAGTTACATTGTTTTGACTTTATGAATACGTCGTAGTGTACATGCACGTAGGCTCATGATGTCTCCATACCGTAATTAACCTTTTAAACTCGTTGAGATAAAACAGAAAATGTTATTACAGCTTACTCAAAATGGCAATAGGAAAAAAGCTTAAAGGAGAAAATAAGAGTAACTAAATTTTTTATTTGATTGTTTGGTCATTCCGTAAAAGTTTTCTCCTCCACCTAACCACCAGTCCAGACTATTACTTTACATTTTTGCATAAACTTCAGTTCTTTGTCTGAGATCCTAAATCCTCCATTTTCATTTAAAAATGAATTGTGCAATGAGCAAATCATTTACATGATCTAAAGAAAAAATGCTTCAGAGACATTAGAACTTTCCTCGAATCATAACAATAATTTGAGTACGAAATAGAATAAAATCACATGAAATATACATATTAAGGATCCAGCCAGTTAACCATTATAGTAGCAGAATTTGGCCGTTTAAAATTAGGATAATTTAGAATTTTATATAAAGGAAAATAAGAGATTGGAATATAAATTTATGACTATACATTGAATTTGATTTTTTGATATAAATGTAAGCTAATTTATTGAAATTTTAAAGGCGATAATGAGATTTAAAAATAAATTGTGCAATGAGCAAATCATTTACGTGATCTAAACGAAAAATGCTTTAGAGACATTAGAACTTTCCTCGAGTCATAACAATAATTTGAGTAAGAATACAGACACATAAAATATACATATTAAGGAACCAGCCAGTCAGCCATTATAGTAGCAGAATTTGGCCGTTTAAAATTTATGGGACAATATATAATTTTAGATGAAGAGAAATAAGAGATTAAAATATAAATTTATGACTAAACATTGAAACTGATATATTGATAGAAATGTAAGCTAACCTTTCTAAAATGTAAGTCAGTGTTAAATTGAAAGTTGTCTTCGAAGGGTGGTTTTGATCTTTGTTTTCAGATGTTCGAGATGAGAATAATTTGCCAACAACATCTGGTGAGTGGGTAAATGTAGATATAAATCATATACTAAAGAACAAAGTGGAAGCTAGGATACCAGAAATACGAACAATGCAAAATAGGTTGTTACATGGAAGCTCCTCACCCTTGTCTAAGCAAGTCTGAAAAAGTAAAGAACCTAAAATAATCAAAACCAATAGAGCATTGTCGTTTTTTAACAGTCTCCAAAGACGTTTTCTCCGTAAAAACAATTCTCCACTTGTGGTTGGTGCGACGATAACGGTTGGAGGATGCGACAACATCAAATCATTGATGCTGTACAATTGGCCTTTAACCAATTGATCTTGAAACTTAGGCACACGATTAGGAAGGACTGAAGCTTGTATAGCACAATCCTGAAACAAAGGCGAAATGAATATGTTAAAATGGAGGTAAATCAGGGGTCAAGAGGAACAATAATAGAGATAATATACATTTTCATCAGGAAGGAGACATTTTCATCAGGAAGGAGATATTGTTTTTAAACCCCTTTTTAAAAAAATTTAAAGTTGATTCCAAACAATTTGAAAACGATTTTGGACATGATTAATGTTACATACTGTCTTTAATTACTTTAAAGATTATAATAAGTAATACAAATAATGTAATCATAATAATGGTTCATATGATTCTAATTGGTAGTGCAGATCTAAACCCCTTTTTAAAAAAATTTAAAGTTGATTCCAAACAATTTGAAAACGATTTTGGACAGGATTAATGTTACATACTGTTCGGAACTTCAAATAGGTGTTCGGGATCTTGACACACATATTAAACCGGAAATGATTTAGAATTTGGAGGTGGAGTTGGAGAATTAAACCAAAGAAACCCAATGATTATGAGATCTGTGAAGGTACATCGGAGGTGGTAGCTGCTGGGAACGATGGTTGTGAGAAGGTGAGTACAGGTGAGTTCGATATCGATTGGTTCGTATACTCCTGATGTGTGTAAGGGCTGTCAATTATATTTGTTAGGCTTGTAATTGGTCTTATTTTGTCAAGCCTAATATGAAAACTTAAAAACAATGGCCTTTAAAACTAAGAAAGGACATGTGTCAGTTATATAATAAGCTAGGTGTCATGTTCTAAGGAGAAGTTGAGAAAAACCTTCTTTTATTATATAAGATATATATATATATATAAACTAGAATTTGTACCCGCGCACGCGCGGGATTTTCGTTAAAAATATTTCTTATCAATAGAAATTGTTGAGCTCAAATATAATTATTCTAACTTTTGAATATAAATTTATATAAATACTAAACGTACTTTACTCAGTGATATACAACAAATATATTTTTGAAGATAATATTTCTTTGTTATATCTATTTGCGATTTTACGTGAGATTTTAGTTAAAATTTTTATCAATAAGAATCATTGAATATGAATATAATTTGAAGATTAAAAGATAAATCTGTATAAATGTTGTATTTATTTTACTAATCTATATATAACATATATTGTCTAGTGTCGCAATAATATTTTTGACAATCTTCTGACCTTTTATTTTTAAAAGAGTTCATTCCATATTCATATCCCATGAAAACATAATTTTAAAAGTTGTAACGTCAGTGTCGATCTTTAACCTAATTATAGAGATCATTTAAACATATCGATATCCTATATTAAATGTGAATATACAAAGTTTCATGAACATTTTTAGTGTTATGTCGCTACAATGAGGTTGTCCAAATGCATCATCTGCCATAATAGAATTTCCGACTAAGTCAAGAATGTTTAAATGATGAAATGTTTAAACCCCACAATAAATATCTATTCACTAATCCAAGTTATATATTTTTCTAAAATCTCATCTGTTATTCGCAGATGTTAATTTTTTTGATGCAACCTCAGCTTCATCTTCTAAAAAAAATATAGTGTACTTTAAATATGTTGTTTTTGCCAATATTTTGGGTTAAAAGTATTTGATAATATATATATATATATATGTTATATTTTGTTATATATGTTTTATATCATGTTATAAAATTGTAGCTCCAGTTGATAATATACTTTATGAGATATGCTACACAAATCACATACCACTTTTTGTAACGACTTACATATCATTTTTTCTATATTTTCTGACCATTGGTTTTGTTTTTAGATAGATTATTTTTTCAAAATTCTTTTTCATAGTTTTTCCAAAAAAAAAAAATATGTCCCTTACAATGTCTTTGTTTTAGATCAAAACTTTTAAGTTAAGTTAAGTAATTAATCTTTAATTTCTTATAAGTAAAATTTAATAAGAAATCTTTATGGTATATGTTTCTTAGAAACTAATGTTTCACTTCAATTTTATTTTCATGTTTAGATTTTCTAAATATAATTACATAACTTGTTTTTTTTACTCTACCATGCATTAAAATCTTACTTACATTCTAAAACTCATTAACCCATTCTAAATTTTGAAATATAATCATTTTTTGGTTATAATTTTAATAATAACATTATTACTAAAACAAATTTATAGTATTATTTTACTATTTTTAAATTATTTATTTACTTAATTCATTTTTAGATAATAATTATTTTTATTATTTACTTAAACATTATATTATTGTTTATACTATTTTACAATTTAATTAATTTTAGTTATTTCGTTTTTTATTTATTTTTCACTATTATTAATTATAAGTAGTAAATATGCAATGAATGAATATTAAAATTGATATTTTTTTATGAAAAAAAAATTGATTAGGTGGATGCTGATGTGGAAGAAGTAGGAGTGAGCGAAGTTAACTTTATATATATAGATTATATTATATTTCTATATACATTTTAAGTGCTACTTGCTTTTTACAATTTCCGTCAAACACCATATTTGCATCTGGTTTGCATTTACCAACTTTACCTATATACTTTTGTTCATCAAAAACATTTATATAATTTTCAAAACAATCTAAAGAACCAAAAAAAAAGGCAACAATTCGGGCTCTAGTTTTCTTCAGTTGTGATAAACAAAATTGAAATGAAAATCTTCAAACAAAGAGCAATAAATTTCTCTCTTTAAAACTAATCGTTTTCGGTTGATTAGGGCAAAACCTAAACAAACCGAAACTTATACATTCATTTAGGTCTGAGTGGTACTTTTAATAATTTATCCGTAGTTATCACTCGCATTTTTTAACCTCTTGAATTACCACCAAAAATATATTTACAGCCGAATCTTCGACCTGTGGTGCTTGGCCTAACTTTAATCTTATTTTCCTGAAACAAAAGTCCATCACGATTTTTAGAAGAAAAGGAATGTGTTGGTTTCTATATAAATTGCTTTGTAAATACAATGAATTATTTGAGAACGCTGACAGCTGACTGAAATCCTTTTGTGCTACATGACGTATTAGGTATTGTAATTTTTGACAAAAGTACTAAGTGTTTGAATGGTAACTGTGGTCAGAGCGGCCAAATCCGTCTGCGGTCTAAACTGTTCTATTTTTAGGACGGTCTACAGACCGCTGCGGATTAACTCTATTTGTAAGCAAAAACAGTCCGCAGTTGATCTGCAGCGGTCTTATCTCTGCTTTATTTGGACTGCACCACCGCGGACTATATTTGTTAAATGGTAAATACCGGATTTGTCCGCTCTAACCGCTGCAACCATTCACACTCTAAATATACTGGAATGAATTGGCAATTCTTACACCTACCAATTAAAATGTAAATTGCCTTAATTGTTATCCTTATCCCTAATATCTTTTATTTCTTCAAACTATTTTGCAACCAGAGAAAAAAGAGAGAATCAACGGAAAGAAAGAGCAGATTTCTATTTACAACGAGTGCCACTGCCACCTACACTGGCTTAAATTAGTAAACTTAATTAAAACTTGGAAACATTTTCTCTGTGTTTAAAACTTAAATTACTTTTGATACTTATAAAAAAATAGTACTCGTTTTCATTTTTCTGCAAAAAGCAAAACCCAAAAAGCTAAAAACCCTAATAGTCTTCACTCCTTCATAAACCCCAAAAAACCAGAGAAGCTAACTAGCTTGAGTCTCAAAATATCAAAAAAATCGTCTCTCTCGTTCTTCTTGTTCCCTTCTCTCTTTTTGTTTTGTTTTGTCTTTTTAATAATAAAAACTCATTTTGGGGTATTTTTAATTTCCTCTTTAATTTGAGTGCTTCTTGAAATGGGTGAGACAACAAAAGGAGATGCTACAAAACCATCACCGAATCAAATCTCCTCACCTAAAGATTCTTCACTCGATCACCAAGCACCAAACCCATCACTCCTCCACCACCACCACCACCACCACCAATCTTTCCTCCCTACTCCGATCTTCATACCCACCGTCTCTTCTCCCGGAGCTCCGGCCGTCCCCAAACGACCACGTTTTGGCACTTCCGGTGGTCTCTCTCCTCCTCAATGGAAAGCCTTGCCTTCCCCTTCCACTGTCCCAACCGCCTCCACAATCTCTTCATCGCCGACACCTTCCAACGCCGTGGTAACAGCTTCTTCCACCGAAACAGCCGGATCTTCACCGCCCGGTCAAGAAGCCACAAACAGCGAGAAACAAATAAAACAGCCCGAAACGGAGTCCTTTCAACATAAATTCAGGAAAGGCAAGTACGTGAGCCCCGTGTGGAAACCAAACGAGATGCTCTGGCTAGCAAGAGCCTGGAGAATCCAGTACCAAAACCAAGGAGCCGGGTCCGGATCCGGATCCGGGTCAGGAGAAGGAAGAGGCAAAACCCGGGCGGAAAAAGACAGGGAAGTAGCCGAGTTCCTAAACCGACACGGCGTAAACCGAGACTCAAAAATCGCCGGTACGAAATGGGACAACATGCTTGGTGAGTTTAGGAAAGTGTACGAGTGGGAAAAATGCGGAGATCAAGAAAAATACGGTAAGAGTTACTTCAGGCTCTCTCCTTACGAGAGGAAGCAACATCGGCTTCCCGCGTCTTTTGACGAAGAAGTCTATCAAGAATTGGCTCTTTTCATGGGTCCACGTGTCAGAGCTCCGACTCTCAACCGCGGCGGAGCTCCGGGGACTGTTACCTCGACGCCTCCGTCTGTTGAGGCACTACCTCCTCCTCATCCTCCACCGTTGATGACTTCAAGAGACGAATATGATACTGAAAACAACCCTATGATCTCTTCCATTGGTAACATTTTACTTTTTTTACTTCTTCCATAACATTTTCATATTTATTACTCATTTGACTTTTCTAAAGTGCATTATTTATTAAATAGTCACATTGTGCCATACTGCGTTATTTTGGACTTGTAGACTATGTTTGCTACGATTGTTTATTTGTCTTATTGATTAGAATTGAAGGAACATGAAATTGTCTAATTCAAGCGAATTAACCTTTGAGAAAATTTATCATGTACTTTGTAGGAAGAGCGAAGCGATTGGCATTATCAATAGCTGCAGATGATTATCCTCAATATCATCCGTATTCACACAACATTGCTAGAGGATCATCAGGTTTATTCTCTAATAAATCACTATACATTCCTACTTCCGAGATGATCCCTTCTGCTTCTTCTTCGTCTTCCTCGATAAAAGATCTTCGCCGTATTGGGAAAATACGGTTAACTTGGGAGGAATCAGTTAACTTGTGGGCTGAAGAAGGTGAGGTTGATTATGGGAGAATTAGGGTTAGTGCGTCGAGTTTCTTGAATGCAGACGAGCTCACATACTTGGACGATTCCATGGTTGCTTGTACAATGGAATCCATCGAAGATGGACCTCTCAAGGGATTTTCTTTGGATAAATTTATTTCTGGTCAACATCTTAAAGTCTTTGGAAGACAAAGGTCAACTTCATCATCTGCTCCTTCACCTTCAGGTAACATACATATATACATTGGTTTAGTGATACAATAATACAATCTTGGCTAGCAAATGAATGTGAAAATGAATGCAAAGAGCCTCTCTTATCAGCGTAGAACTATTTAAAATATAATACTAATGATTAAGAGACTTAAATTAAAGAGGAACTAAAAATTTATGCAACTTTTCTAGTGTTATATCTATATAGCTAGAAAATGTAAAAGTTAAAACCTTCTGCGCTAAGTGTAAAAAAATTAAAGAGGGAAACAAAGCAACTATTAATCATCATATATATATTATTTTTCTGTTAATGTGGCAATTTGTTTTGATCAATAAACCTTTAGTGATTATATACAAACTAAAGAGATTAATTAATGTCACTCTCTAATTAACTTATTAGTATATCTTTTTAACAGTTAATGTGGCAGGTTTGATTGATCGAGCTCAGCTTCAACTCTCAGAACCCATTTATAAATGTAAATTCATTTCAAATTTNAGATGATTATCCTCAATATCATCCGTATTCACACAACATTGCTAGAGGATCATCAGGTTTATTCTCTAATAAATCACTATACATTCCTACTTCCGAGATGATCCCTTCTGCTTCTTCTTCGTCTTCCTCGATAAAAGATCTTCGCCGTATTGGGAAAATACGGTTAACTTGGGAGGAATCAGTTAACTTGTGGGCTGAAGAAGGTGAGGTTGATTATGGGAGAATTAGGGTTAGTGCGTCGAGTTTCTTGAATGCAGACGAGCTCACATACTTGGACGATTCCATGGTTGCTTGTACAATGGAATCCATCGAAGATGGACCTCTCAAGGGATTTTCTTTGGATAAATTTATTTCTGGTCAACATCTTAAAGTCTTTGGAAGACAAAGGTCAACTTCATCATCTGCTCCTTCACCTTCAGGTAACATACATATATACATTGGTTTAGTGATACAATAATACAATCTTGGCTAGCAAATGAATGTGAAAATGAATGCAAAGAGCCTCTCTTATCAGCGTAGAACTATTTAAAATATAATACTAATGATTAAGAGACTTAAATTAAAGAGGAACTAAAAATTTATGCAACTTTTCTAGTGTTATATCTATATAGCTAGAAAATGTAAAAGTTAAAACCTTCTGCGCTAAGTGTAAAAAAATTAAAGAGGGAAACAAAGCAACTATTAATCATCATATATATATTATTTTTCTGTTAATGTGGCAATTTGTTTTGATCAATAAACCTTTAGTGATTATATACAAACTAAAGAGATTAATTAATGTCACTCTCTAATTAACTTATTAGTATATCTTTTTAACAGTTAATGTGGCAGGTTTGATTGATCGAGCTCAGCTTCAACTCTCAGAACCCATTTATAAATGTAAATTCATTTCAAATTTTATAGCTATTCTTTTTTTTTTCTGTTTTTTTTTTTTTGATAACATTTCGAATCGTATAGCTTAAAGTTCCCATTATTATATTATTAACATGGGTAGTATTGCTAATACAGCAATATCTACACTGGACTTCCAAGACCCATCGGAGCATTGCTTGAGTAAATTGCGTGTACCAGCTGGAAATCTCCCGAGTTTATTTGACCTTGCACGATATCTTCGAGAACCACCGTCGGAAAATCTCCGGTTTCCTCTCCGGCCAGACGTCTACAAAGACTTGCCAACGGGAAAAGAGCTCTTCTTCTCCATCTCATCCACTGAGCTACTAGATTGTAGAGCAATCACATACGATATCATTGGCCCCATAATGTCCCGCTTAAACCCTAATAACGGATTCGTTATCTCAAGCAAAGACTCGCTTATCCCATTATGGGACGACTGCATTAACCGGATGGTTTCAAAGTTTTATGAAATGGTGGTTTTGCGTAAACCAGACTCGTCGTCTTGGGTTGAAAACGTACAAGATCAGTGGCCAAACGTGATGGGGTTCATAAAAGGATTTGGTTTATGGAGAGGAGAAGAGGCTGATAAGGTACGAGAAGGTGCAGATGATCCTTGTTCGCTATTGGTCGAGAAGATTCTTTGGTCGTACAATGATCTTCCATACATTCTTGGATATCACGCAATAGGGTTCACCGTAACTTTCTGCGCTTTGAGCCTATCATCGCAAGATCGAGTGATCTGCACTGATCTTTATTCATTCAATGTCTCATCACCGTCCGATCGAATCAAGGCATTGGTTCCTTGTTACCGTCTCGCTTCCCTCTTACCTTTGCTTGCGGATAGGTGCACTACGAGGCCTTTATGCTACAACGACTTTGAGAGAACCGATCATGGAGAATATGTGACAGAAGTAACGCCTCACACGGTGACTAAGTACTACTCAAGCAAGAGAAAATGGATGAAAGTTAAAGGAATCTACGATTTTCTCGACCAAAGAGTTCCACACGCGGAGCATTTGGATAGGGCATGCGAGAAAGATCTGTCGTTGAGTTTTAAGCCACGTGGAATCAGAGTTAAACCACAAAACGTTGACCAGCTCATCGACTCGCTGATGTGTGTGACTAAAGCGCTCGTTGCCCTTCACGACCTTTCGTTCATGCACCGTGACATGGGATGGGATAATGTAATGAGAAGCACGGCGACGACCACAACAACAACTGACACGGATTGGTTCGTTTGTGGGTTCGACGCGGCTGTTGAGGCCCCGCAGCTTAACCCCTACCGTCCTGTAGCTAAGGCAGTTGAGGAGAAGGAAGAGGAGCGTGGGAGACACGCACCGGAGATGGAGAGGGGATTGCATGCGG
>NC_025686.1:16404240-16447052 GCF_000633955.1 Camelina sativa
ATGTTGGAGACAGTTAGAAGACTGTCTATGGTTCGGATTGCCAAGCGTTCAGCTCTCTCTCATTCTCACAAAGGTAATTAACTTTATTCAAAATTTAATGCAATTTTCTACGATTGTCTATGATTTTATTCAAAGACTGTCTATGATTTCTACATATTTAATGCAATGTTCTTGGTTTTTGATGTTTCAGGTTTATGTACTCCATATGTGGCAAGGTTTCTTGCTAAAGAGCATGACAAAGCTTCGGAATGCCAGGTGCATCCTTCTACTAATGGGTGCTTTGAAGTCACACTGGATGGAGACAAACACAGAGTTAGTTTACAAAATATGACTTGTACCTGCAAAAAATATCAAATATGTGGTATTCCATGTGAGCATGCCTATGGAGTGATTCTGAAGAGGACGTTAAGTGCTGATGACTATGTCTGCCAGTGGTTTCGAACTGCTATGTGGAGGCTTAACTACACAAATGGCATTACTCCACAAAGGGGTGCTCGTCATTGGCCTTCGACTTTAGGTGAGAATGTTCATGTTCCACCTGAGCCACCACAACCTGGGAGAAAGAAGATAACCAAGGCAGACAAGAAGAGGAAGCCAGGTGTAAATGAGTCTCCTGTCAAGAAGAAACCAAAACATAAAAAAAGGATAATGCACTGTGGAATTTGTGGTTCTGATCAGCATAACCGTAGGTACCACCAGAAGAAGAATCAAACACAGGTTGTTAATCGGTTTTTTCTCATTTTATTTCTCAAGATGAGTCTCTTGTTCTCATTTTTTGAAATTTGCGGTTTTTCAGGCTTCTCAGGGTGGTGGAGGAGAAGTTGTTCAAGGTGGTGGACTTTCTCAAGATGGTGGTGGACTTTCTCAATCTGGTGGAGGAGAAGTTGTTCAGGGTGGTGGAGGACTATCTCAAGGTGGTGGAGGACTTTCACAAGCCTGAATATTGAAGATTATGGTAGTAGGGGTCTGTTTTTTGGTTTAAGAGACTAGTTGGATCTGTATTTTGGTCGAATAGACTAGTAGGGTTATGTTTTTGGTCTGTGATCATGTTGAGAACATGATTTCAAAACGTTATCATTCTGCTTGTTTTCAGAACATGTGTTCATCATGTTCTGCCTTTTATGAAATGTGGAATGTCTTATCTTATTAAATGCAATAGCAACACCAACAGGAGTTCACACTCAACACCAAAACAAACAAGAGCATAAAGCAGAGCATACAACCGAACAACAATAGATTACAACCGAACAATAGTTTACAATAGCTCATCATACAAGCTTAAACAGAGCAAACAAGATCATAAAACCGAAAACACATACAATTATACTCTTATTCATCCTACATTGCAATTCAGCTTTTGCTTCCAACAAAACTTCTTCAACCCTCTCACAAAGCTCTTTTTCGAACTCCATTTGCATCTTCTCAAATTTCAGCTTCTGTTCTTGCAATGTCTCTATTGTACGCTCTTTCATCTCTTCTTTTACTCTCTCAAATTGAACACCCAATGTTGCTACCTCGTCCAACAATGCCTCATCGACCCACTTAAAGATGTGGTTATCGTTCACAAGCTAACATTATATCATAGAATACAATGAAAATTGATGAGAAGGATTAGGCTCGGATTTGGATTAGGTCGATGTCTACATCAAACAAAGCATAACATAGTACCTTCTTTGCTGCTGCTTCTCGACATCGAAAGTATCTCCGAGAAGGATTAGGCTCGGATTTGGAATTCTTTGCCACGATGTGTTCCCCACACCAGCATCTCTTAGGCACGCCAACGACGAATCCTCTTTGTCGAACATTTGATGAACCACTCGAACCTCCAGAAACGGTACTCATGGTTGCAAAGATCGATTTAAGAATTTTATGCTTTTAGGGTTTGAGGATTTGGGGATTTTAATGGAGTTATAGATGTGTTATAGATGTATCGTCTCGGGTCGGATTATTAACATCAGTCAGGTTTTATTTTTGGTTTTCTATTTGGTATGAACGGTATCGTATCGGTTCACTCTTTAAACCGATAACATCCCGATATATGGGTATATAGATTGAGAAGAATTTCATGAGAGCCATCTGGGACGGGGGTAAAGATCGGGCTCCATCTGGTACGATATCATAGTTCTCATGGGGAACCAGGACGTTTTCCCTTAAATTATTGTCCAATTTTCATTTTAAATTAATTTATACGTAGTAGCAAAATATTGACGTTGAAATATAATATTTTCAAAACTGTATGAGTGTATGACTGACTGATGAGAAGTGAGAAGTGAGTTTGTCGAGAGAAACAGACATTGGGCTAAACAAAATGGCGGCTGTTTTCTATCATCTAAATGGCAGCTCATATATCTCTCTGACTCTCCCTCAAATCACCTGCGCCACACTTGACCTATATTTTCTTTCCTGCAATATTTTCTGCTCTGGGTTTTATTATTCTATTGTATTGTTTTGTTTTTTACTGTCAGATCTTTTACAATAATTTGGTATCTCATATTTCACCATTTTTGTTTGAATTTTCAAAATTATATCTAAACATAAATGGAATGGAAGACAAAATTTGAAGCTACGACTTTCTATGGGTTACAATATGTAATATCTATTGTTTAAATTCTTTATCTTTTTTTTTTACTATATGTTTCAATCCCTTGCAAAAGGTTATGTGTTTTTTTTCCTTATATCTCACATATTTTATTTATTAATTTTTAAAACAAGCTATTTTAAGATAAGAATAAATTGAAATAGGTTCAAGGTTTTTATTTTATTTTATGCAAGTTTAAATTTATTGACAATGAAATAAGAATTTTAAAGATTATTGCTGTAAGTACTTTATTTAAGGCTATCAGAAAATTTGCAAATAAATACAAAGAATTTCAAAGGCTATTGCTCTAAGTATTTTATGGTTCCAATTATGGCTCCAATTGGTAACCACGTTTAAAAGAGGCAGTTGAAATTTTTATAGCGGTTGTAAAGAAGGTGGTTAAAAAGAAAGCGGTTAAAGTTAGCGAATGGAAAAGACGGCAAAATAAAAGAAAGCGGTTGAGTATTTAGTTTGATTGGTAACATTTCAGCGGTTGAATAGTATAAGTTATAAAAAAATTGAAATTAATTTAGTTAAAAAATGAAATAATAAATCATTATCTAATTCATAATATAAAATACTAATATATTTAAATGATATTAACAAAATGATCAAATGTGATATTAACAAAATTAGCAAATGTTTATTTTTAAAATCTTCATTATATGACATTAACAAAATCATAATCTCCATGTATGTTACTATTCAAATCATAATTTTGATTTACTAAATTTTTATTTATTTTTGGCTTACTAATTTTTTCATAAGAAAAAAACATTGAGAAGAATAGTAACATATATTAAATCAAGATTAGGGTTTGAACAATAAAAAAATAAATAAAACTATGCAACTTTGTGTCCAAAGAAGAAGAAAAAAAATTGTGCAACATCTCTATAAAGCCAAACATTGGTTTTTGATAGTGGCTAGGATGAGTGGTTGTAACCACCAAAAACAGATTCTAACCACCATGTTCAAACGCTTTCCCCAATCATAATATCCAACCGCCTTCTCCAAACGATTTGTTGATTGGTGATCATTAGAGCGGCTCGTTTGCAAACGAGGCATTTGGGTGCTTCCATTCAGACCCTATATAAGTCTATCATTGGAGACTTAGACTGAACGATGATGGAACTATACAGTATGGTGTGATTCTAATAGTAATAAAAATGTATACACAATTATACATACATATTTTTGCTACTGTATTAGAACTGTATCACATGTTCATGAGTTATTGCCGCCTTGTCATTTGGAAACTTACAGTTCAAATAGGAAGCTTCTAGGGATAGAACTAGAGATCCGTTGATTCCTACAAATACCAGATAAATAGGATTTGAGAGTACTTCTTTCAGTGCTTTCGAAAAAGCTCATGGATTTGTGAATACTCTTCATAGTAGTTTATCAAAACCTCTTTAAATCTTTCTATTAATACGTTCATCAATAACTCCCTAAAATAGAATGCCTAAAAAGGTTATTTATAATAAATCATAAAAACCCTAACACATAGAATATTCTAGAATAATTATAATTAATAAATTAAAAGATAATAATAATAGATTTTTGGATAATTTCCAAATATGTTGCTGCATCAGATCTCACCAGCCAAGAAAAAATTCGTCCTCAAATCTTGTATCTTCGCTGCATAATAAAAAGCAGGAAGTTGGTTAAAAATTCGTCCTCGAATCTTGTATCTTTGCTGCATAATAAAAAACAGGAAGTCGGTCAAAATAAAGCAACAAAAGAAATTGAAAGAAAAAAATCTTGATTTACAATTTTTAATGATCTATTCAATATATGTACTCATATGTAATATATAAAATGGTAATCAAAACTTCTATGATTTTAGCGGGGTAAGATATTAAAAACAATATAGTATATATATATATATATATATATATATATATATATATATATATAAAGTTACCTTTTATTCACTCCTGGTGCTGCCACATCAGTAATTCATTCAGTTTAATAAGCCCAATTTCTCTACACAACCCACAAAACAATCCCGATTCCATTGTTTCATATTTCTTTAAAAGCCCAATCCATTAATAATACATGTTTTTTATGCTTGGAAATAAAACATTTTTCTTGCAAACTCCACTCCGCCGTCCGCTCCTGTGCGACCTGAAGCGTCCCTCGCCAATCCTCCACACCTTTTCACTGTCTTCCCTGACTTCCATCTTCATCGTCTTCCTCTAAAAGGGTAATTCAAGTCTTTCAATGCTCACTCTTTCAATTGAAGTCCCACTTCTTTTTTTTAAATTGGTGCAAGTTGAAGTCCTATATAATGTCATCTCCTCCATTTCCAGGCACTTCTCTCATCAGTGGACCGTGATTGTCTGAGTGGTTGGGGAGGACATGTTTACATTGTGTAAGTTCTCATTTCTCGTTAATGGGTTTCTTCATTGTTTCTCCACTTTTGTTATCAAAAATAAGTTCTTAAAACATACTTTCATTGTGATAGAACACCAACAGAGATTAAGGAGAGGATCCTAAAGGGAAGGATGGACTGATCAGCTTCTTCTTCTATCCAAGTTGTTTTTCATTGTAATCCGGTTTTAAGTAGCGTAACCTTCACATCCCGGTTTAATCATATGATCATCCCTTCTCTGAAATTATGGCTTCCTGAATCTTGATGATTATGGTTAAATTGGCTTATTGCGGCAGACAAGTATAACTTATCCATAATAATAATCGGAATCTGAAGTTGGTCGTGATGGGTAACGTGTTGGACTCATTCTTCACCAGGTTCTCTAATTCTATCGGAAACTTCTTTAGTTCTCCACTTGACTTTCTATCTGGAAAATCTTGCAGGTAATACACAAAAACCATCACTTATATTTACCATAATCTTACTTGACTGCTTACAGGCCGGAAACTAAAACAAATATTACTTGGAACAGTTCGGTTAATCGGTTTGTCCATCACCTTGGGATCTCATATGCTACATTGAGAAGTTTTGCGTGGCGAATCTTGCTAAAACCGCCTTAATCGTAATCGTATCCTACTTTCTCTATTCTTCATCTACATGCTATACAAAGTTGGGTTTTGGCATTGTATCATCATCCACGGGTTCTGCGGATTCCTATGGGTTTTGGACTCTTGTTGGTTCTACATTCTTAGCTATTGCTGTAGTTTCTTCTGCTATGATCTCTTACACTCTAAACGTAGAAAAAGACGCAGACACCACAGATACATAGAGGATGATTGCGGTGATAATAGTGATACTGATGATGATGATGATGATAATGATGTGGGTCGTTCACGTACCATAGATCGAGGCGAGACCGCGAGAATGCAGAAAAGAAGAACGTCTTAGAAAGTCTCTGAGACCGAGGAGCCCTCGTGTTAGAGTTAGTGTGAGGACAGCCCATCGTTCTGACTCGGGTTTGAGCCAACATGCCGATGGTGGTAGTCTGGTTCATGGTGTTAGAGTGAGCAGAGAGTCTAAGTTCGCACGGAAGGGTTCAAAACACAGAACTTGAGTTCACCATGGTCCTCGCAGAGCCTGACATGAACCATGTATCTGGAATTGCTGCATGGAGCCTGCGAGACAATGTACAAGCCAGTTATGGTTTGTCCACTAGCAACTTTATCATCTGTTGTTTAATTGACCCAGCTGGGTCAACTTTTATAGAGCAATCACTCTGTTCCTTGGCAAAACAGACCCTTTCGTTATATACAATTACAATTAAGTATTATTGTAAGCAAAATTAAGCCAGATCTATTGTTGCTAGATAGTTTGATTTTAAAATTTTAATATAAAAATATATATGGAAACATATACATATTGTTTTTTCCTCTTAACATGTAGTCCAAAAATCTGACACGTCGAATCTAAACACTAAGGAAACTTAGTCCAATAACCATAGAGTATGAACTTGAAAATGTAATTCAATACGAAAGGCTAAAAAAACAAATTTATAGTGGCAACTCTAAACTATATATTGAAGTTTACATTTTGTATCACGGACAATACCTGTCTAAGTTTTTAATGTCTCTCACCGGTAAAGTTTTCTATGCTCTTATGCTCTAGATGTCCACACTGCTACTACTACAAACAAATGATCAAGTTTGTTTTTTTCTTTTAGCTTTATGGAAAATAATAAGGATCACCAATGTTATCATCTTCTCAAAAAGTCCAAAATCCTAAATAAAATTATTTGTTTTTCTTCTTCATAAACATTAACCACGCCTCCAAACTAATATAAAGAGAACGACAGAATGAAACTGAAAGTATAACAACAATACAGATGATTGGGAGGATAAAAATTAAACTCCACCGCTTAACATGATAACAATAACAGAACATACAGGATCAACATATATTGAAGACACTACCCACAAACCAGCTGAAAAGCAGGTCTAAAAGTATTAGACCAGGAGGAGATAGACATATGCAAAGAACTCTTTAGCTTCAAGGACAACTTTGTTCAAAAAAAAAAAAAAAGAAGCTTCAGGGACAACTACATCATATAAATAGCCGGCTAAGAAAAACAAAGCTATTTAAAATTCAAAAGGAAAAACTACTAAAACGCCAAAAGACAAACACTTACAGAAGAATAGGGAAACACAAGTAAAATTCAATTAACATTAGTCGCCAGCAATGTAAGAATGTAAGAGATGCACACACCGTCAGTTCAAGGAAAAGATGCAGAAATTCGAGTTCCACATTATGTCCACAGTACAAGTAATGTTCGAAGGTTATTCTTTGTTTCTTCAGCTATGTTCGCAAGAGATAACATATATTGCTGCGCCTGTGGAATGAACAAAGTCCAGATAAATTAAAAAATAATCAGATTCAACTAAGGCTTAAGAATTTGATCCTACTCTGAGCTTTACCATGAACGAAATCCAATTTATAAATTCGCTCACAGTGATATCGAAGTTGGAATAATCGGGTCCATCGCCAAACATATCAGAACTTGAAATAGCTGTTGAGCCCTGTTAGATATGTAATTGCATAAGATATGTATGAAATTTGAGACTTTTAAAAAGGTGATATAGAGTGATTGGGTTAGGACATACCGATAACTTCTGAACGCTAGCTTTTGAGTCCAGATCGGCATCTCAGTTCTGATTTCGGAAAAATTGGGAAGAGCAGATTGAATTTGCATTTGAGAACTTCTATCCTGCTTCATCTGTTTCAATAACCTCAATAACCAAAATACAGTTAAGCAGAGAGGATATGATAATAGAGAGATTTGTAAATCTTTGTTGGGTTCTTTCGAAAATGCAACTCAAACTGTTTGAAAACTTAAACTGTCTTGTAGATCGAAAAAATGGCTTATCTGCTATCCATTAAAGAGACATGATATTAAAAAAAAGGAACAAAATCATTCCCACCTCAAAAACATACCACTAAAGACCCAATAGGCCAACACAAATTTAATGCTAACAGAAAATAAGGCCAAACGGCTGAAACAAAAAAAAAAACTCAATGAAAACAGAAATGTAAGTAACTAGATTTTAACCCACGGTACACCGCGTGCATATAATTTTTATTATTATTCATATTTTATGTTGTATTTCTTTGTTAAATATTGGATGTTTTGAAAATTAAAAATAAGTAAATTTTCCGGCAGTTGGTACGGTTAAAAGTTATATTAATTTTTTAACCCGCAATATACTTCATGACCATTTGTTCGTTATATTTAGTTTGTTTTGTTTAGTATTTGAGATTCTATTTTGATTTTTAATTATTATAACAAAAAATAAAGGATCTAAATACATAATAAGTCATCTATACGCTAGGATTAAGTCACATTATGCCTAATGATTTAATTATTTTACACAGTCTTAGTTAAATGAAGGGGGATTTTTGAAAATACCCTTTTTCTATTTACTTTTCAAAAATACCATTTCATAGTATCTATTTTAAAAAATACCCTTTTAATATATATAATGACAAAATTTTAAACCTTAAACCCCAAATACTAAACCCTATCCCTTATAACTATATTCTAAATGTAAATTGGAAACCCAAACCTAAAAAACAAATTCTAAAAATTAATTTAACATAGTGTAATTGCGTAAAAGAGGGCAAAAATGAAAATGTTCAAAAAAAGAGGCATTTTTGAAAAGGGGTATGCCAAAAAGGTCATTTCTAACAAATTCTCTTAAAATCAACTTGATTTTATATGTCAAATATTCTAATATTATGAAACGACCCGACCCATTTTTTTTAATAATAAATAATAAATAGTAATAAATAAACTACGACTAATGGTCACATACCCACTAGCCACCTAACCACAATAACAGCGGAAATAACAATACCAATAAATAACCAATAATATAATAACCAGTAATAATTCCAATCATAAACTAATGATCCAAACAACATAAACCAGAGAACCAACAATCCTAAACAACATTCTAGGACTCAACTCTAGCAACCTAACAGAAGCCAGACAACCAAGCGAACCACTAGAACATCCTCCTCTTCATTGCCCTGATTCCACGATCACACTTTGCCTTTGCACCACAAACACAAATTACAATGCATGAGTATTTTATAAACACTCAGTAAGGCAATCCTCATATCTACTGGGCTATACACACAAGCAGTAGAGTCATCTCTAACCATCAAACAACAATCAACAAACAACAATTAACCAAACCAGGACTCTGCATCGACCGACACCAACATGCATCGACCGACACCACAGGGGGATGCATCGACCGACACAGGGTTGCATCGGTCGATGCTCGATGAACTTGCATCGACCAACACTCGCACTACATCGACCATCGCATGCTCGACATAACACGAAAACCCTAGAGTTTTATGCGCCGTCCTCGCACTTGCATTGACCGACGCAAGATATGCATCGACCAATGCAACGCCGAGCATCGTGTTTTCCCCAAAGCTTCTCGCCGGATCTTCGTTCCTACAACCACAAAACTCGATCCCAAGCCACAAGAAAGCTTCCTAACGCCCCAATTATCAATCTAACAAGTCTAACAACACACAACAAGCAAATTAGAGAGTTATCTAGCTTAGATAAGCCATGGTCCTGCACTTACCTTTGCCAAGACGAATCTGAACCTCAAACAAGCAAGAACACACTTCCAGAAAGCTCCTACAACGATCCCAGCTACAGATCTCTACAGGAACTGCCTCAAATCACCCAAAATCTCCAAGAGCTCTCAAGAACTTTTTCTCTCTTCTGTTTTCTCTCAAAAACGGCCAAAGGTCGACTAATGAGACAAAAGAATCAATTAAGGGTTTTTCCTTCTCTTTTTGCCAAAAATGCAGCGTTTAACTTAAGTCAAAACGCAGAAAACTAAACCTGCATCGACTGATGCACCTTCTGCATCGACCGATGCAATCCCTAAACCGGGATTTCGGTTCACGGATGTTACATATTAATAGTGTTAAAAAATAATAAAATGAGGATTTAACCCATGTTAGAACAAATTTAATGATATTTTATTAATTCCAACATGTTCTCTTTATAACTCATCTACTATATAACCATATTATATAGTATTTTAAACTTTTTTAATTTACATATTCGTAATATTTTAAAATTTTAAAATTTTATTAAGTTTATATATGTTAATTATAATATTTAAATAAATGTGAATCAAAGATTGTCTCAAGTTAAGAATCAAAACTCACAGGTATTGGAAAACAAAATAGAAATCAAATTGTTGTTTTCTTCGTTTGCAAATGATTCAGAGATATAATATCTTCAAAATATGATCAAATGTGTGATTAAATATATCATGGTTTCTGTTTCCATATTGATTTTGCTGTAACTTTTAGTTGGAATGGAATGTAAAATATTTAGGAAACAAAATCTGAAGTTTTGTCATTTTTGGAAATTTATTAGGGATTAACTTTGTAAATAAGTTTTTAAATAAATATAAATAAAAAGGTAGAACCCAAAATGTATCTTAAAATATATATATAGATTTAACATTTTAAAACATTTTTAATTACAAACCACTACCTAATGACTACAAACACAAAAGTATTGACAACAAACTACTCGCACATGTTACTAATTACATAATAAAATAATTAAAAAATATCCTACAACAACATAAAATATAAGCAAATAACAATCCAAACAAAAAATGACAAATAATTTAAATTAAGCACAACTAAGGACTTAAGCAAGACAACAACTATTACAATACAAACTTAAATTCAAATTCTATATTTTAAAAAACTAATTAAAAAATCAAGACGATTTACATTTATTTGAAATGGAAAGTTTACTACATTACACTAGCTGATAAAACATACAGGAAAATAAAAACCAACAAAACAGCAAAGAAAAACATACAAACAACATAACCAGACGCAAGAAGAAAAAAAATACTTAACCAAAAAACAATATACAAAAACACCTTCATCTAACTCCCGCGCGTAACGCGGATCAACTGCTAGTCTATATGTAAAGTTATATTTTCTCGTTTTTCTTTCTGCCAAGTTAGCATTGATCTATTAATTATCTATTGTACTATTTTACTTTAGTCCATTTCTATTTTCAACAACTCTAATTGTTGAGTTTTATAGACATCTAAATTCTATTTAATCCACAAAGAAGCGGGTCCACCACATCAAATAATCTTCCAAAATTTTGAGTCAACCTACTAAACAGAACCATAACATTAATAACATATAGATCAACAGTAAAAGTCATCTCATCCCACGCACACCTTCCCCTATGTCATTCTTGTGACAACCCGTCCGTGAACCCCACTAGGCTCACTGCTAGTTGCCCCCATAGGCTGGCCATGCAGGGCATCGATCCTAACCCATCACTGTGGATATCTAAATCCACCAGTAGGTTATTGGTGCATCAGGCGTTCCTCGAACCCTGGTCCCTCACCCTTTAACAACCTTCCCACAGACAAACCTGCATTTGCTCGATACTGAAATGTAAGTCACACTCACTATATGGAATGCAAGGTTGGTTTGTGTAGCAGTGTAAGTGTTTATTCATAGATTTTATTTGATTGTAGTGGCTTGTTAAGTGTTGTTTGATTGTGTAATGAGTTTCTCAGAATTGTTTTGTGTTTGTCTCAGATGTTTGATTCGGTTTATTTCTTGTGTAATATAATTGAGTTGTTGTGAATTTAGTGTCACTTTGTTTTGCTTTGTATGTCTCAGCATCTAACCTGTTATCATCTGGTCATGTTCTCGTATAAGTGGTTATTCACGGATAAGTTCTGATTGTAGTTTTGCTTTTTAGGTTTGAGTTGTCTAAAAATTTTAAAAACTGATTTCTATGAAAGCTTTGAAACTTTTAAAACTTTTAAAACTGAATAATATGAATGCTTTAACAAAACTAGTTGAGTATGTAATGAATAATATGAATGTCTTGGTTTACATATAAAAAACACTCAATGACCTTTATTTACTTCTGATTTGACTGAAGTAGGTAATGGTTATTTAGAATTAAAAGTCTCTAACAACACCAAACTTTTGATTTAATGATCTTCTTAACTTCTCTATATTACATCCGACCCAAATACTCAATCTCTCATATCTTTTACTTCTCTTCTATCATCTATCTTATTTACTTCTTTCTTAACCAATCTCTAAGAACTTTCCAATAATATCTTTGCCTCAGCTTCTTCCTTGTTTAATTCTGATTGCTATGGAATGAAACAATACTCCTAACAGTCAGTCTCAATCCTACTTTAGCCTTCTTAACTTCCCATATGACAGCTTTGCTCCCAATGTAAACATTGGTTCCTCTCAAATCCCTGCTTTTAGTTCACAAACTAGTTCACAGCCGAGTCAACCTTCTAGTCAATCAGAAGAGACAGCAGAACAATGTAGGGAGAGAAGGATATGGTCCACACAAGATGACTTAGTCCTAATAAGCGGCTGGTTAAACACATCGAAGGATGCAATAGTTGGGAATGGCCAAAAGGCAGGTCCTTTTGGATCCGTATAGGAGACTATTATAAATAAAGTAGTCATGTACTTGGTGGTGTTGAGCCTAGGCGCCCTGACCATTGTAGACAAAGATGGCAAAAAATCAGTAAGGAAGTGAGCAGGTTATGTGGAGCTTTTGCAGAGGCAGAGAGTGAGAAAGCTGGTGGCATGAACGATTTAGATATTCTGCAGAATGCTCACCAAATCTACACTAAGTTGTACAAGAAGAAGTTTGGTTTGGAGTATGCTTGGAATGTGCTACGCTATGAACATAAATGGGTAAACCTGGAGGCTATAAACCCCACTCCAAAGACAACCAGCTCTAACAAAAGAAAAGCGGATGATGCTGCACCATCTACAGGTTCTGTCGTTGGTAAGCACGAGAGCAGGCCTCATGGCATAAAGGCAATGAAAAAATTAAGGAACAAAGGTAAAGAGAAGGCTGCACCATATGCAGAGTTTAGTCACATGTGGGAGATAAAACAGAAGGATTTGGAGGGCATGAAAGAACTCCAAAAGATGTCCATTCTTGACACTCTCATTGCCAAGAAAGAAACTCTAGACGAAGATGAAAAAGCTCTAAAGAAGAACCTAATGGCTGAACTGTTTTAACTTAGAAGAAATAGTAGATGATATGTCCGTTGTAGTTTATGTTTGTTTTAACTATGTTTGTCTTATGTTTTTAATGTGTTTATGAATCAGATATGTGACATTGTTCAACTTATTCTCTTATGATTTTAATGAATCTCGGATCTTTTGTTACTAAATCACCTGTTACATAAGCGTTTATATTTTAATTGGAAACTTATATATGTGTTTTCGGTTTCAGGTTGAAGAAGACATGGGACTTGACTCTATATACGACTATGGAATAAACAGCCCATTAGACTATAGTTCCGAAGAGTCCGAAGAGGAGGCTGAGACCTGTTACTATCCTTCGCAACCATCAACTGAGACTGGATTCACAAGTCTGTGGAGTCGTGAAGCTGAACCACTTCCTGATTATGAGACACAACTGATCCAGCTCAAGGACCAACTGATCCAGCTCAAGGACCATCAAAACCATTCAGATTGGAGGTTGGTGAATCTGGAGAGGCTTGTTACTGAGGCACGAGAGAAGAAACCATTGTTTCAAATGGCCCCTGAATTGGTAGTTGTTGTTTGCTTTGGTATGATGGTTATGGTATTGGTACTAAGTAAATTTGTTTAGGCTTTATGTATGATTGTAAGCTTTTTGGTATGTACCCAGGATGGGGAACCCGTGAATTGTATGATTGTAGGCTTTTTGGCTAGTGAACCCGTGATCGGCTAGTGAACCCGTGAATTGTATGATGGTATTTTGTTTGTTTGGATTTTAGTTTTAAAGTCAAAAATTGACAGAGTCACAAGAGTTGATGTATCACAAGAGTTGATGATCCCTCTATATGAGAAGAGCACAAGGTTTTATTTCATCAAAAACAAACATTTCCTTCTCTCACCAAAAACATACAATCAAAGTTCTCATTGCAAGTTTATTTTCTCTTGTACATCTTATGTCATCTTCTTCCAACAATTTTCACTATCATTATGATCCAAATAATGATAGTTTTAACCAATTTTTTCAAGAGCAATTTAATAATCAATTTGAAACTGCTGAAGAGGATATTTCGGCCGAAAGGAATACACGTACATATATCGATAGAAAACGGGAAGATGGGCACGAACGTTTGTGGAACGATTATTTTAGTGATAATCCGACTTACACGGAGAGGCAATTTCGCCGATGGTTTCGAATGAACAAGTCATTGTTCTTGCGTATTGTGAATCGTCTCAGTGAAGAAGTTCCATATTTTAAACCAAAAAAGGATGCAACCTTCCGGAATGGTTTCACTTCTACAACAATGTACTGCAGCAATTTGACTATTAGTCGGACTCGGTTGACGAATATATACGTCTTGCTGAATCAACTGCTCGTAAATGTTTGGAATATTTCGTCGTCGGAATAGCTGACTTGTTTGGCACTGAATACCTACGCCGACCCACACCAGAGGATCTTCAAAGGCTACTCTTTTATGTAGAACAGCGGGGTTTTCCCGGGATGGTTGGAAGCATCGACTGTATGCATTGGAAGTGGAAAAATTGCCCAACCGCTTGGAAAGGAATATATTCACGAGGCACCGGTAAACCAACAATTGTTTTGGAGGCGGTAGCTTCACAAGATCTCTGGATATGGCACGCATTTTTGGGAGCTCCAGGTACTTGTAACGATTTAAATGTTCTTGATCAATCACCAGTATTTAATGACATTATTTACGGTCGAGCTCCCGAAGTTACATACTATGTCAACGGAAGTTAGTATAATTTGGCTTACCATCTGACGGATTGTATTTACCCCGAATGGGCGACATTTGTTAAATCCATCCCACAACCACAACATCCGAAACATCGTTTGTTTGCAGAACGTCAAGAAGGTGCACAAAAGATATTAAGCGTGCATTTGGAGTCATGCAATCTAGATTTGCCATGATTAAAAATCCATCTCTTTTTTGGGTGAAGGGTAAATTTGCATATATTATGAGAGCATGTCTCATACTCCATAATATGATTGTCAAAGATGAACGAGATTCATACACACTCTATAAAGAACAAGAATTCCAACAAGAAGATGGAACCGGATCTACTCCGGATCTTACGTTTTCCGTAAATATGCCTTCAAATCTTAAGGATTTAGGTGATGCTCATACAATAATTCATGATAAACAAGCACATCACAAATTAAAAGAGGATTTGATTGAGAATATATGGAATAAATTTGGACATTAAACTATGTATTAATTAATTACAATGTTTGTGTGCTTTAATTAAGTAATATGTTGTTTGTTTTTTTTAATAAAAATTTGGTATTGTATTTTGAATTTTAGTATAAGTTTTTTAAGTTTGCAATTTAAATGTTATTTTTTGAAGTTTTTATAATTATAATATGTTTAAAATTATTATATTAATAAATTTTATGATCTTCAACATGTTCTCCCAATAACCAACTTCTTAACAAAAGATCTAAACTAATGATCTTATATTATTTTCATAATATTTTTAATCTAAGAACACCAAAAATTGATCCTCCAATGCAGATGCCCTTATAGTATTTGCTTGCCATTAAACATTTATCATACATAATATATTAACTGAGAGAGAAGGAAGAAGGAGAGAGAAGTGTGACGAGTTTAGTTTAGAGAGAGACGATCGGCACATGTAAGATGTAACTAACTGACTTCTCTGTTTCATTCCATTATTTTCTCATTTCTCATTTCTTCTAAGATATATTTCGGGACCTTTAGTATCACACGACTAGATACTCTAATATCTCGATTAGATTTCCTCTTTGTATATATAAAGTTTTCCATTTACTTTAGTTTTACAACTACTTCATATATTTTCAAAGTCTCAAAGGTAATTAAGAAACATATTGAAGTTTGGAAATGTACGATCTTTCCAAAGTCTCCACGAAATGACCCAAGATTTTCTATCCTCTCTTACAGTTTTACCAGATTTATGTAAAGATTTTTTTATCATTCCAACAAAGGTGAATTGTTTGATTTAGTTTTTGTATTTTGATTTGTTTGAGTTTGTTTTAATATTAACTCTACCTTTTGTTTTTTTTTTCAGATGAATCATTAACCAATAACCATGGATTTGCTAAAGCCTACCAAAATTGATGAAACCAAAGATGGATTACGGAGCTTAAATGAATGGAGAACTGTTATCTTTTTTTTAAAACCCTTTCTCAGAAGAAAAAAAGTTGTTCTCTCTTTTAAAATAAGCTAGTATAAGTTTTTGTGATTTTGTTTGGCATTTATTTTTAATTCTTTTGATGTTTTGGAGTATTCTTATATTTATTAATTTGTTGGATGTTTCTCCTTGTATAACTAATATAAAATTATAATATTATAAAATATTAGTCACAAGAGTCTTTACAACAAATTATGCATGTCACTGTTAAAAAAAACATTTGTAATAAATGTATCTTGTAATATAAGTGTAGCAAAATTTCAATGATATTTGTTCTATGTTTTGTGTAGCAATGATTTACGACAATTTAATGTTGCAAACGGGTTGTAATTACACGAAAAATCTGCTACAAAAATATTGTTGCATTAATACGATGTATATGTCTATGCAACAAATTGTAATTTGCAACACCCAATCAGCAACTATATAAAATTGGTTGCGTTTTCATTGCGATTCTATATTTGCAACTATATATTGGCATGGAGCAACAATTTTTAATATTGCAATATCATTATTTTCTTGTAGTGTAAGTTTCCACCTTTATCTCGTGTGGCAAGGTCTCCCTCTTTGAACAGTGGAAAGAAAGAAACAACACGCTTCATCTACAATCTCAGTGTACGTCACACTCCATCTTTGCTAAAATATTATATAAAATATGCAAAGGAAATTCATCAAATCGACAACAAAATTAAACTGTGGGGCGCTATTTGTTGCAATTACGGTTCTCTCTTACATGAATCTACCAATTTCGGCGAAACGACAATAGCTTTTTAAAAGAAAAAAATAGGTTTCTGAACGAGACAATGATACCACTTAGGTGTATAAATCAATAGACTCAAATGACTATGTTGGGTTACGCCTATGGATGACTTGCGACAATTATGGTTCAAATGGTTTGTATTAAACATATGTTTACGTATTAGAGTTTACAATGATCATTAGTAAATCTTCACTCATATTATAATGCTGCAAAGCTTCTTATCTAAAAACAACACAATAAAATACCATTTTTAAAACTAGTAAATCCATGAAGCATTGATAGAATAGGAAACACAATAATAGAATTATTATTTTGTGATACCGTATATTTATTCTGTAATTACTTAGATTGATTCACTTGTATTACTATATATTGATAATGCAATATACAGAGAAGGGCACAGTTTGTGCTTCTTATCAAATAACATGGTATCAGAGACTTGTCTCTAACCTAAATTTCTCTGCAGTCTCTCATTCTTCTTCTTTCTCTCATCCTTCGTCTTCAAGTCTCTTCTCTTCTCTTTTATCTCTTTCCTTCTTTCTCTGGTTTTGATGGCGACAACTGCCGTACCCACCGCTTCTCCTACCTCCGCTGCCAGTCTCACTCAGATCCGTTCCCACATTCCTATCACTCTTGATATGAACAAGATGAATTATGATTCCTGGCGCATTCTCTTCGAAACTCATTGTTTCAGCTTCTCCCTCACCGGCCATATCGATGGCTTCTCTATTCCCACTGGTCCTACCGACACAAACTAGAAACAACTCGATAATACTGTCAAGATGTGGATCTACGGTACTATATATCCGAATCTCTTTTCACCTCTGTTCTGAAAACTCAATGCTCTGCTCGGGAACTCTGGCTCACACTTGAGAATCTCTTCCGGACAACAAAGAGGCGCACGCGATTCATCTGGAGAACGAACTCCGCACACTTACCATTGGTGATCTTCCTGTTCACAACTATTGTCAAAAGCTCAAATCCATATCTGATACGCTTGCCAATGTCGACTCTCCCGTCTCTAATCGTGCCTTAGTGATGCATCTTCTCAATGGTCTTACATCTAAGTTTGATAACATTATCAACGTCATCAAACATCGTTCACCACCCTGCTCATTCAAAGATGCCAGATCCATGCTCATTGATGAAGAATCTCGCCTCAAGACCAAACATCACTCCGTTCCCAACAATGACGACAACGCTTCATCTTCTCAGGTTCTTCTCACCACGACGCCTCATCGTCAGACCCACTCCTCTGTTTTTCCTCCTACACAAGACTACAAAAATAATAATTACAGAGGCGGTCCACGTAACAACAGAGGCCATCGTGGACGTCAAGGGCACGGACGACACAACTCTAATCAAAACTGGAATCCTCGCCACTCTTCTCCACCGTCTTGGTCTTGGCTGCCGCAACAACCACAACCTAATTGGCAACCACAATACTGCCCTACCAACGCCTCACCACAACCATTTCCACCTTAATACTCTCCTGTGCACAATGGTATTCTTGGATCAGCGCCTCAACAACACGGTGATGTCTATCTCACTCAGACCTCCCAACCGCACATCCAAGGATCACCACAACTGCAACAAGCCTTCATACCAACTGCTCTGCCTAGTGCCTTCAACACGATGACGTTAAACAACCCAACAGACTCTGGCTGGTACATGGATACTGGTGCCACCGCTCACCTTACATCCCAACCATGTATGCTTTCTATATCTTCTTCCTCTCCCTTCTCTTATGCGTCTCTTCCCTTAGTCACAGTTGGTAACGGTTCTCGACTTTCTGCCACTATCGGAAACTCATCCATTTCAACATCTTCTCGACCTCTCTCTCTTCATAATGTTTTGCTTTGCCCTAGAATTTTAAAAAATTTGATTTATGTTCGTCAGTTTACTATCGTTAACCTTTGCTCTATTGAATTTGATCCTTTTGGTTTTCTTATCAAGGACCTTCCAACTCGAGCTGCGATACTCCGATGTAACAGCGACGGTCACCTCTACTCCATCTCACCACCATCGTCTCCTCTTCCGCAAGCTTTTGTTTCCACCTCTCATTCTCCTTCTGTTTGGCATTGTCGTCTCGGTCATCCCGGGAACTCCACTCTTAGTTTTATAATTTCTTCTGGCTTTCTTAAGTGTTCAAAACCGGATACGTCTCCCTTATGCCACCCATGTCAGCTGGGGAAACATATTCGTCAACCGTTTTTCTCTTCTTCCTCACAAGTTTTTTCTGCTTTTGATATTGTGCACTCTGACATTTGGACATCTCCTGTTTCAAGTGTTAGTGGAATAAGATATTACGTTATTTTTTTGGATCAATTCAGCCATTTTCTTTGGGTTTATCCCTTACGTCAAAAGAGTGAAGTTTTTACATTTTTTTCATTATGTTCAAAATCAATTTCATAAAACAATCAAAGCTTTTCAATGTGACAATGGTGGCGAATATACTCGTCGTGAGTTAACCACCTTTCTCTCCTCCCATGGCATTCAATCTCGGTTCTCTTGCCCTCACACTTCTCAACGGAATGGCCGAGCCGAACGTACGCTCCGCACTCTCAACAACATAGTCCGAGTTCTTCTCTTCCACGCTCATATGCCTCCTTCCTATTGGGTTGAAGCTCTTCACATGGCCACTCATATTTTCAACATTCTTCCTTCTTCTTCCATACACAATGAGATCTCTTTCACACGTTCGTTTCAAAAACCTGTTTCTTATAACCACCTTCGCATTTTTGGATGCCTCTGTTACCCAAATCTCCTCCCTACCTCCATTCATAAACTCTCTCCTCGTTCTGCTAATACGTTTTTCTCGGTTACCCAACAAACCATAGCGGCTACCGCTGTTTGGATCTTCACACCAACCGAATTGTTCTGTCCCGACACGTTATTTTTGACGAAAACTCATTTCCTTTTCAATCCTCTGTTTCTACCTCTTCCTCGTCAGCATTACCTTCCAATATCTTTACTTACCTGCCTCTCCAATCCCTCTCCTCTGCTCTAACTCCTCAAACCACTATTTCACCATCGCCGACTCCATCTACTCAACCCTTTACCACTGTTCTACCCTCACCAACAGTCACGACGACAACATCCCCTTCTCCACCCACCCTTTCTACTCAGCCTTCTACCTCCGGTCCACCCTCCTCCACCATCACGACTACCACCTCTTCTTCTCAACCCAACACCTCAGTTCGTCCTTCTCCCTCCGGTCAACCATCATCAACGGACACGGCGGCTGCCCAAGCTCCTCCTCAACCTCCTCATGTCATTCAAACTCGGAGTCGTAGTGGTATTAGTAAAAAGAAACAATTTTTCTCTCTTCACATTGACATGATTTTACCCCTCCCTCTCTCTCATGTCCAAGCTGCCAAAGATGCGAATTGGACCAATGCTATGCAGGATGAATATAATGCTCAAATTGCAGCTGGTACGTGGACACTAGTCCCACGGCCCTTGAACACTAACACCGTGCGTTCTATGTGGATCTTTAGACACAAATTCAATGCAGGTGGACAGCTCTCTTGTTACAAATCTCGGCTGGTCGCAAATGGTAAATCACAGCAAATCGGCATTGATTGTGATGAAACCTTCAGCCCCTTAGTCAAGCCCGCCTCCATACGTACCGTCCTTCAAGTCGCTGTCTCTCTTAATTGGCATGTTCATCAACTAGAGGTCAAAAACGCTTTCCTATACGGTGATCTTGACGAGACAGTCTATATGCATCAGCCTCCTGGATTTGTCGATCCCACTCGGCCTACGCATGTGTGTCTCCTCGGAAAGTCCCTTTACGGTCTCAAACAAGCACCTTAGGCTTGGTATCATTGTAGACTTCAAACAAAGCAAATCCGACGCCTCGCTTTTTGTTCTCAAACGCGGCAACGATTTAGCATACCTTCTTCTGTATGTTGATGACATCGGCCTCACCTCATCCTCCACCTCCTTATTACGGTCGATCATAACATCTCTTAGCTCTGAACTTTCTATGACTGATCTAGGCAAATTTCACTATTTTCTTGGTATTGCTATTAACAGGGACACTAATGGGATGTTCTTGAGCCAACAAAACTACGCAGCCGACATCATACATCGGGCATGGATTACAAGCTGCAACTCAACCTCAACACCGGTTGATACATTTTTGAAACTTCCCGCTGCGGTTGGACCTCCGGTTGTCGACCCCACCCTTTACCGTAGTCTCGCTGGTGCTCTCCAATACCTCACATTCACCAGACCAGACATCACCTATGCCGTTCAACAAGTCTGTCTCCATATGCATGATCCACGTGAACCTCACCTTAACGCTCTAAAACGGATCATCCGCTACATCAAGGGCACCATCACACACGGCATCCACTTAAAACCAGCTTCTATCTCCACAATCACGGCTTACACGGACGCCGATTGGGCAGGCTGCACAACAACACGCCGTTCGACATCTGGGTATTGCGTCTTCCTCGGTGACAACATCGTTTCATGGTCATCGAAACGACAGCAAACCGTCTCCCGCTCTAGTGTCGAAGCTGAGTACCGTGGCGTCGCCAATGTCGTTGCTGAAACAAGTTGGCTTCGAAACCTCCTCTTAGAACTACACTGTCCCATCTCCACCGCAACGATCGTTTATTGTAACAACGTAAGCGCCGTATATCTTTCAACCAACCCTGTCCAACACCAACGCACTAAGAACATCGAAATCGATATCCATTTTGTACGAGAACGAGTTGCTGTTGGAGACGTACGTGTCCTGCATGTCCCCTCTGCATACCAATATGCTGACATATTTACAAAGGGGCTATCCACTCCTCTATTCACAAATTTTCAATCCAGTCTACGCGTTCAGCCACCTTACGCTACGACTACTTACGCGGGGGAGTGATAGAATAGGAAACACAATAATAGAATTATTATTTTGTGATACCGTATATTCTGTAATTACTTAGATTGATTCACTTGTATTACTATATATTGATAATGCAATATACAGAGAAGGGCACGGTTTGTGCTTCTTATCAAATAACAAGCATAACGTTCAAAGATTAAAAAAAATAAACATACAATTTTTTTTTAAAAGAGAGCAGTATGAATTAATAATAATACTCTCGCGCTTAGTCCAGATCAACAACTAGTAAAAATATATTATAACAAATCAATAAATTATTAGAATTATAATATAGAACTAATAAACTACATTTCATAATAGAAAGTGTTTTTAGTCAAAAGGATTACAACACCATTCTCCGACCAATTCTATCGGAGTTCGACTCTACTAAAATGTGTTATCTCGAAAAAAACTAACAGTTAAGTGTATTATAAAAATTAATATATTTTAATTGGTTGGCAAACAAAGTAAGTTTGACCCTTTTTGATAGGTAATGTCATAATCAGGGAAAAAAAACACTTCAAATGTAAAAAGTTTACGGTCTTAAACATAGGATAATCATTGTAAATATATTTTTTTAAATGATTAATTAGACGGATACAATTTTTTAGTTAAAAAAATATATATGTATTATATGGACAAATTCCCTATAGGGCCAAGTTTTTATTTCCACAATAATGGGAGTTCGAGTAGTGTGACTGTCCACTTTCTTAAACACTGAATTTTAACCAAGCATAACCATGGTTGACCAATTTAAGAGAATATAGCATACATGTTTTTCTTATACCGCCCAAAAACTAAAAGAAATTACCTGGAAGGCTAGAAATCATACTAATTTACTTTGATTTTAATTTAATCTTTAATCTAACTAGATTTTTACTCGCGGTACACCGCAAGACAATATTTTTATTACAAAAAAAATTTAAGAATTATATCTGTTTGTTAATTTTGTTTCTTTTGTTTAGTGTTTAAGATTGTATAATTATATTTTGATTGTTATATCTAAAATTTGACCAGTTGTATACCGCAGACACATGACAATTATTTAGTTTTATTTATACTAATGTTACATTTGAATCATATCGAATTTTTTATTGTTATAAAAATTTAAATTTTTAGTGCTTTTTAGATTTAATCCGTAAGTTTAATGTTTTTTAAATTTAAATACTTTTTTTTGGTTTACAGATGCATGGATAACACCATGTGGTACAAAAATAAACCATATCAGATAGGAAAATAGGAAAACAAATTAAGTAACAATATGTGAAGTGACCTTAGTGCAGTGGCCAATTGTAAGTCTTTAATGCACAAAGCACTATCACACCAGGGATTGAGTCCCGCTCCCTACGAATGTAGGGATTTGGCTAATGGGTCGGCATGTTGTGGCCTAATGGTTGACAAAAAAAAAAATAAGTAACAATATCAGTTTCAAGAATAAACAGAGAAAAGGTAACAAATAATCACATTGTCGTTTATTTTTGAAACATTTGAGTAACAATGAGTGAAGGATTTTCACGTCACGCGGTTTTGCAAGGACGAATAGAGTTATGTAACCTTTTTGTGCTTGTGTTTAACGTTTTTGATGTGGTGAATAATAAGTATTTATGTGTAGATGGTAGGGTTTTATGCGAGTTAGTGTAGATAATCTTGGTGAGCAAGTTTAATATTAGAAGTAGTTTAACTTGTATTCTTACAGTTTCATCAGCCAATATCAACTCTAGGGTTTCTCCTCTGTTGTTTGTATACAGACATCAGTTATGGAGAACTTTCACTTGTACTCTCCACACTTTCTTGTACGGACAGATATCTCGCAAGAAAGCAAATGATGCAGCCATTTCTCTCGAGTTATGTTTGGATATGCAATTGTAGGTTTTAATCGTGGGTGGTGTTATGTTTAATTTGTGAATGTAGTATTTATAGATTCCAATATGCTTGATGAGTAAAGACTTTACGATGTACTCACTTGATGAGAGATTTCAGCAATCAACGTTTTATAAAAACAAAGACTTTTTCGAGCAATATTTACTTTACAAATAAGATATATAAAGAATTAAATGTTTGTCTTGGTGGTAACATTACGTATTTCTTTGGAAATATAAATTTAATAGGCTGATAATTATGCATTTGATTTTAGGAATAGGTCTTCACTCCATTGTATCTTTGAGATTTGTAGAGATTATATTAATCGAATGTGAGAGATTATGGCAATAGGATATTATAATTTTGCTCAATTTCTCATATTGTAGGTAAGTGAGTTTTCTGAATTGTTAGGGATCAACATTACAAAATAACAATTTAAATAAATACAAATAAAAAGGTATAACCCAAAATATATTTAAAAAATGTATATATAAATAATAACAAATTTATACTATAAATCAAAGACGACTAGAACCAATGAGTCTCCGCTCTTTCTCATATCATGACAACGTTGTGAGAATCCTTATTTCATTCTTATTAGTGACCTCAACAGTTCCTAAACATGTGTATGGATGGATTTCCTTTTTAGTTAACAAACAAAATTGAGAATTAGATTTACACATTCTCTCAGTTCATGAATTAGAACATTTTATATGGTCTTTTTCTTAAATGTTATTCGAACCGGTAATTTCTAAGTTTTACGTCAAAATATTTACCATTTGAGTTAATGACATGTGTCTAACCATGGTTACTATGAACATCTTTGCTCCACGACCGTCCATTAGAGGATTCCCTACTTACACACGTAATGAGAGAGGCAGAGTGTCTAGCTTTCATCTCCCGATGAGTGAAGTAATTGAGGTATATTTCTCCACGAAAAAAAAACCTGGTTTTACTCTTGCAATGAACATGGTAAATTTCGCGGACCAAACCACTTAAATTAATTATTAATGTGGAAAAAATAAAGTGTCACGCACATACGTACCAAAAGAGAGCTTTTTTTTTTTGGTAAACAAAGAGAGCTATATTGATGTGTCATTACAGATCTACATAGGACAGTAATCTCTAATACCCCTATTCATCAAAACAATTTCTCAAAAACCCTTCAATGGTAAAAAAGACAATATTACTCTTAATGAAGATTGTTAAAGGTTAAATATAATTAAATCGGTAAATGTTCAACGAAAAACACAATAGCTCAGTGGTTGCGAGTTTCATGCGCACCCGCGCGCCCAGAGTTCGAATCCCACTATGCGAGGTACAACTAGGGTGCAACTGGTACAACTAGGGTGCGACTAGTACAACTAGGGTGCGACGGGTACAACTAAAATGCGATGGATACAACTGGAGGTACAAACTAAGGGATATCCAGTACAACTGGATGTAGTTGTACGTTCAATTTTCTTTTCAAAATTGTTAGAGGGTAGTTTCGTCATTTCATTAAAGAAGGGGTAGTGAGAATAAGTGGAGGTGATGCAGAAAAGAATTTCTGGTATAGGGGCACCAGAGAATTAAATCCGATCTACATACGATTCATGCATGAAGATGGCATCAATCAGAGATAATATTACAAATAGATTTGAATATCATTAAAAACGAAACCTGAAAATCAAAAGAAAACAAATCTATAATTAAAATTTAGGGAAATTACCTATAATATTACATAAAAGTAGGTTTATTACTAGACTAACACGTTGAGATTTTCGACTTACTAAAATAACACATAAAAGTTTGATTATTACTTCTAAACCAGAGTTGTGTGTTTTATTACGATAATGCAATTTATAATTAAATTTCTCTTCTAAATAAAAGATTGTTTCCTTCATCGTGTCACCTAATCTCATTTCTCTTCTTCTTCTTCGCTGAGCTCTCTACAGCGAACAAAGCAAATTCTTTAATCCTTCTCTCTCTCTCCCTCGCTTTTTGGTTTTTCAGATCAAAAAGCTTTTTCCAATGTTAGTTTCTTTCTCAATTCGTTTTCGTTTTTAATAAAAAAAATTTGGTTTTTAGAAACCGGGTTAATCCATTCTTTGATTCTTACGATTTATTCCTCTGAATTTTTTGTTAGTAGCTGAGTTCTCCTTTAGATATTTTTTGATCTGGTTCACGTCTTTCTTCGATTAGGGTTTCAATTTATTTGCTTGCTTATAGATCTGTCTCCCCTGTAAAATGTTAATTAGGTATGAACAATTTTTTTTTATTTATCTCTTTTGTAAAAACAGAGAAAACAGAATAAAAACAATGGCAGCAGCAACATCAGCTTCTTTGTTTTCAATTGGATCTTCTTACTCGTCTAAAGCCAGCTCATTTACACCACAGTCTAGGGCACAAGCTGTGAACTTTAACTCAATTCCTAGTTTCATCGGTCTTAGATCAACCTCACTCATTTAGAAAGGCGGCGGAAAAAAAAAGTCTAAGAGAGAAAAAAAAAGTTAAAATAAAAAAAGTAGTAGTTGATGATGATGATGATGAAGATGTTGGTGGAAGAGACTCGTATAGGGTTTTCTAATAGGCGTTGTTGTTCGCTGGTTCTGAACTCCTGTTTATTATTGGAGTAAGTAAAAAAGCGCCACAGAGTTGAGAGAGAGAGAGAGAGAGAGAGAGAGATTTTTTTTTTTTGGTTCTGTTTTTTTTTTTGGGTTGTGATGGGGAAAGTGGCGGTTGCGTTTGCGGCTGTTGCGGTTGTGGCGGCTTGTTCAGTTGCGGCGATGATGGTTGGGAGGAGAATGAAGAGTAGGAGGAAATGGAGGACTGTGGTTGAGATTTTGAAAGAGTTGGAGGATGATTGTGATACTCCCGTTGCTAGGTTGAGACAAGTTGTTGATGCTATGGCTGTCGAGATGCACGCTGGTTTGGCTTCTGAAGGTGGCTCTAAGCTTAAAATGCTCCTCACTTTCGTCCATGTTTTGCCCACTGGGTAAGCCTGATTAGGGATTTCATGCTTAACTTTGATTTGAGTAATGTGTGAAAGATGAATCCTTTCTTCTCTTCTCTTCTATTTGGTCCTTGATTTATCAAGATTTAGTGATCTCAGGTTCTTTCTGTTTACTCTACATTGCATGATCTCACCAAAGTCCTTAATTTTACTGTTTGTTAAATGTAGTAAAATAGAATGTTTTGTTGCTTGATTCTTATATATATGACAATCACTTGCTCAACGAGCTCGTTCCTGGTCGTGGTGGCTCTTTAAGGGTCTCTCGTGTTTGAGCTTTAGTTGGAGGGAGCCAGGGAATTTAATAAGTGTCAGTGGGTACCATTTTGTGCAAAAAAAAAAAAACAGATCCTTTGATTTTGTTCTCTTCTTTTCGTTTATGTGAATTTTAATTATCCGGGGAAAGCTTTTAAGGACTTCTCCTTTCTCTTTTCCTTCTCTCTTATCTCTTACCTTTACTTTGGTATCTTGTTCCTATCTACTAGATTGCTACTGCTCATAGGAAAATGAACTGGTTTCTTCATATTTGTAGCCATTGGATTCTCTCTTTTTTCTTTGAGGAAACGTATTTCAATTCTTTTTTTTTTGTTTCTAGACTCATCATTGTCACAACTAGTCTGTTTGTTCAAATAGTTTACATCCAATCATTGCTGTTGTGTGTTGGATTGCACTGACTGACTGCTTTTGTTTCAGGAGGGAGAAAGGAACTTATTATGCACTTCACCTTGGTGGCACTTATTTTAGAATTTTAAGAGTTCATCTCGGTGCTCAAAGGTCGTATCTAGATGTTCAAGATGTTGAACGACATCTGATACCTTCACATCTGATGAACAGCACTAGCGAGGTGACTATTTTGCTTATTATTTCTTACCAGTCCTTGCTTGTTATATAATAATGTAAGCTACATTATTTAGTCTCTGTTGATTTTTTTGTTCACATGATTGCAGGTTCTTTTCAACTTTCTCGCCTTCTCCTTGGAAAGGTTTATCGAAAAGGAAGAAAGCGGGTCCGATTCACAAGGTGTTAAAAGGGAACTTGCATTTACGTTTTCATACCCTCTCAAGCATACTTCTATTTCTTCAGGAGTTCTAATTAAATGGACCAAAGGTTTTGAGATTAGTGAAATGGTTAGTCTTATGATACTTACATTACTTCTTATATTCTTTGCAACCTGTGGTTGTATTTAAGATATTTTTTGTTAATTTTAATAATAATTTCAACTCGTACCAACTTGATAGAATTACTCTCTCTAATATCAAAATTCTATCTGATGTCCTGAGAGTTATCTTGGGTTAACAAGAGTGGATGACCTTTAGCTTAACTATTGGCTGTGTTATAATTTTGTGGCAATGTAGTCCACCTCTTGGAATTTGGTGTGAGTACAGCATAAGCTAAACAGTAATATGATCGTATATGCCCTACTGTTTTAGGTCGGGAAGGACATAGCTGAATGTCTACAAGATGCGCTGGACCGAAGAGGCCTAAATATGCATGTTGCGGCTCTTGTAAGTGCTTTGTCACTGGAACATATTTCTTTTTCTTACCTCTTTTACAATACGCCTTAGCAGAACTCCAAACAAAATGTCTATGTAGCTGCTGCGAGAAATTCTTATGAAATGATGCTTGGTTCTGATTTCTGTGTCCTCGTTTGAGCAGGTGAATGATACTGTTGGAGCCATGTCACTTGGATATTATCATGATCCAGACACGGTTGTAGCAGTTGTATTTGGGTCAGGTAGTAATGCATGTTACTTGGAACGAACTGATGCCATAATCAAGTGTCAGGGTCTGCTTACAACTTCTGGAAGCATGGTACTGAAAACTATTTCATCGTCTATTTCAAGAAACCAGCTATCATGCTTTAGATCCCAGAGAAATAAATGTAAAAGATTCGTTCTTTCTTAATTTTCAGGTAGTCAATATGGAGTGGGGTAATTTTTTGTACTCAATGTGCTCGAATTTAGTACTCAACCGATCCATGAATTGTGAGCCGAATTTGCTTTCTAAATTTGTTCTTGTTTCTTTATTTTTGATCGAGCCTCAGATTTTGGGTTTAATATGTTTCTGTAGTATGGAGAATTAGGTTTCCTGGAGCTTCGAACCTCAATGCCATGGGTTCCTTATTCCAGATAGAGTATCTATCTATGGGTCCAATATTAGTCGGTCAGGGTTTGTTCTCAGACCTCTCTATTATATTATTGGCAAATCCTCTTCTCTTCTCCATTGACTATCTATCACCTGATGATTTTGTTTGCTATCTCTCTCATAGGTTCCGAGCCAACCAAGCAATGACCCCTATCTTGAAGGAGATTTCTGCCACGATCCAAGGTTGGTTTGTTTCTTCTCTTGTCCTTCTTTGTTTAATTTTACTTTACTTAGAGAACTCTTCACTTTCATCATCGCTAACTCTAACCTCTGCTCGGTTGTTACCTTTGGTCGTGTCATGACTCGTGAATGATGAAGAATATGATCATTGTGGCTTGACCGACAGTGTTTTGAAAATTCTATGAATTGTGCTTTTGGTGTTAGTTGGCAGCCCACGTATTCTTCTCCTTCCTTCCCCTTTGTCTGAAATCAAAACGGAACAGAGGAGTCAGGACTGATCTTTGGTATTGATTAGAGGAGTCAGGACTTATTCCTTCTTCTTCTAAATCTCCATGATTCTTTTTTTTTTGTTACTGAGATGTGGTGTGTGATTTGAATTTTCTTGTCTTTTGATTCTTAGAATCGTTGAAGCATTATAATGGCGACGAGAGAGCAAACAAGTCAGAGAGAAGTATATATCTTTTTTTGTGTGTGTTCTTCTAATAAATCTATATGGTTTTGACTAAGTTAGGACATATAGGTTTGTTTCTTTTTGATTCTATGGAACAGGTGGGCTTTGATTGATTTATTTGACTCTCTCTCTCTCGTCGCCAACATGCAGGCGCCATTAGAATCACTCAAGGTTAGTAAAAATATTGTCCAAATGCAGGCGCCATTAGTGTTTCTCGATGGTTTTGCACCGATGATCACCTATCACCCGATAACCTACAAATCTAATGTCATGAGTTTGTGGCCTCTAATCCTACTAAAGCCATGATTGTTCGATATTTATCTTATATAGGCAAGAAGCTCATAAGTATGCTCTCGGATCTTTGCCTTGGCATTAGCGAAATCAGAATTGTTAGATATTGGCTTAGTGAATAAGCGGAGAAATTAATATGTTTCTCAGGCCAATAGCATTGATGTTTTGCAGGAAGATCAGCACCTGAGAGAGAACTTAGCAAGGAATTTAATGTTTTGGAGGCGGGTCTATGGAATTCGATATCTCTGAACAAAGGTATTTGAGAAGCTTTTGTTCAGTGAACTAAAACGATACAAGAAACGCCTTGACTAAATAATCTTCAAACATCTCAGGATGTTATAAGGGACAGGAGACTATAGCGAGACTCATAACATATGATGGAATCAAGCAAAGGTTTAAGGTTATGTGGACTTAATCTCTCTGCACCAGCAGAACCCGGCAGCACCATCACAGTCAATGGGAAAAAGGGTTTGAGCGTTTGTGTGCATACCTTAGTAGATAAAAAAATAACAAGAAAAGCCAAATTTTGTGTTGCTATTCTTTAACTAGTGTATAAACGTTATTTTCAGGTCGGGAAACTAACAAGCTACACTATGGTAAGAAACGGGTCTGGCCATTTTGGGTTAGGCTACATCAAGAAACAAGAGCATCGTGGAGCTTTTTGTTTAGTCAGCCAATTTATTTACACATATTTAGCTCTTTCAACTTGTTTGGTTTCTGCACTTGTTCTCTATGGGCTTTTTGATCTTATGCTTAGTTAAAAAAACCTCTTTGTTCTTCCCTCAAATTATTATAACTTTTATATGAAGGTTAACATAAAAGCCTTTTTTTTACATTAGCTATTACATGAAATCATGCACACATAGAGGTGTGGGGGCTATGACTCTAATTGGACCAGTTCTGACTTCTGAGTCAACCATTATTAAAATGACAATTAGAATGAGAAATCTCTCAACACACATTATTAATTTTGGACCATTTAATCACCATGTATTAGTTATATAGACATGACATAATCATAACAAAGAAAAAAAGTTACTTGGGGTTGATCTTGTATCGCTGTCATTTGCCAAACCAATGAAAAAAGAGAGGGGCCAGGTTTTCAGAAACGATCCTTGGCTCAGTCTCCTAATGAAACCAACCAAACCCACAAAAACCAAAACGTGGTCATGGATTCGCCACCGTTGAAGAAGCGAGAACGGCGTCGAACGGACTTGTGTTATGTATGAACTGCTGGTTGGTTTATGAAATGATGTATATCTTTAAGAATGTTTATTATCTATAAATTGAATCAATGTTTTACAAATTAAGCTGGTTCCACCAAATGTAAATAGCCTCATACAATTGCATAACATAAGAGTCATAACATTGAATATTATAGCATCGGAAAAAACAATAGATCATAGCAGATATAGAAGTTTGTTTGATTTGCAACAGAGAAGGAGGGACTGAGATTTGTTTGGTTGTAATTAATAGAATTTTAGGGTGAATGTAAGGTTTTATGTGCAACTATATCACTTAGGAACAATTGACAAAATTTCAGTATAAATTGAACTACTTGGTGCAACTGTACTAGAGCTCTTAAAATAAATTTAAATATGGATCATGTGAAAACGAAAAAAAAGATAGATTTTTGGCGACGGGATATTCAATTAAAATCAGGTATAGTCTAATAGTGTTTCATCAAGTGATAAAGATTCTGTTAGTTAGTAACTAAACGTTGATCAACGCTACCAACGTACGTTTAAACCAGGTTCCTGCAAAGGAAACTGCAGTTTCAAGGATAGATACTACTAGTCAGAAAAATAGCAGGTATTGAAACTCACTTTACTCATGCATCACCATTCTAGAACTTTTCTATGTCTTGTTTTGAGTCCTAAATTTGTGTTCTTGTCCTGAAACAGACTTGCAAAATCAGATCGCATGGAGAGAAAAGATTCCAACTCTCACTGTTCTTCATCTTTTGTATCAAAAAGCAACGGGACAACAGAGAAACAGAAGGAGGTAACATGTTGATGACCATGACCATACCAAACTGTCTCCACCTTTTTCCTCTTATATAATAACGCGACGGTTTAACAATTCCTTGACAGCTAATATTTCTTTTTCAAATTCAGCCTTCCAGGTTTAACTCAAGATCTGTAGAGAGGATACACTTACATGCCAAACCAAAGGTATTTACTCATGAGGAAGTTTCTAGCTTTTTTAAGCCTCCCAAGAAAACCTTATTGCAGTACTTTTCATTACTGTTGTGTATGATCTCTGAGCATTACTGTCTAATATCAGACTGAAGCAACAAATGCTAAAACTCGTATTTCCGGTTAGCCTATAATATAAATTATTAATTAGCAGTTGGCCACAAGATTTATTAGTACAAGGTTTCCATAACACAATGTTCATAAAAACTTGGGTTTCACCTCTTTTGCTTCATTTGAGGTGATCACTTACTAAGTCTTCCTTATACTATAAAGAGTGTTTTATGTGAAAACGATAGTATGTATTAGAAAGTGATTAATTCTTGTATTGTTCATTAAACATGGTTCTTTAATAGTTTAATATGTAATGAAATTCGTATAAACCTTAATTATCATTTTCATATTTTAAATATAAATGCAAATCTAAATATATATTTAGTTTTACCTAGTTGAACTGAGTATTATATATTTATGTTATCTAAATATTACCCTCTATAGTTAAAATGTAATTTTCTGTGGTTATTATTCATTATCTCTCAGAAATATAATAAATAAATAAACAATTACGAATTGCATAGGTTGTTCTAGTAACATCTCTTACTTTTTCTAGTAACATCTCTTACTTGTTCCATTTCCGGTGAACAATTAGCTAGGGTTGCAGAAGAAGATATGTTGAAGATGACTACAAAATTACAATAATATCGTTCATTAAAACGGATTTATGGACGTACACTAAGCAAAAGAACGTTATGTACGTACACTAATCTCAAGAACGTTATGTGCGTATGCGTTCATATGTACGTACACGTCTATATGTACGTACACGTTCGATTTTAGGTTTAATGAACCCGAAATTACCAGAATATCCTCGTCTTCTACCTCTAACATACGACTGAAAACCCTAATTTTCCCTGCCTCACTTTATTTTTTCACGACTTATGTCTATTTTTTTGGTTTCACTTGTGGGTTTTTTACTCAACTATTATAGATTTTCATCTCAACATCTGATTTCTAAATTAAAAACCTATAAAAAGTGAGTTATATAGATTTTCGAAAAGATATCTAGCTCTTCCATGGATGAACCCAGAGGAAAGATTAACGAAACAGAGTAGGAAAAAGACGTTTGCTCCGGCCGACAAACAGAATACGATTGATGAATCTGCTACAAACGTTATTACATGAACACCATAGATCGGAAGAACAGCAAACGTGTTTAGATCTACCTCCAATAAGTCTATCGCAACGCTAGACTGTCTTTGACAGCTCAAACAAATTCGTGTTATTCTGGTAAGACTTTACAGCTGTCAAAAATGCTTACTAAATCTACCACGGACAAGAAACCTACCATCACACTCCGAAAACTATTTCAAAAAAACAAACAAGTATACCAAAAATATCTGAAACGAGAGAAGGCTGTCGAATAAATCTGTCGCAACAGGCCATTAGTCTACCATAAATATCTTTTGGGTCATATTGACTGTTGAAGGTGTACATCAGATATTTTTGGTACACTTAGTTTTTGATACACATATACGTCCACCGATAAGTGTACCAACACTACAACTAAGTGTACCATCTACGTCGACGGCAAAGTGTACCAGCACTACAACTAAGTGTACCAAAAATATCTGACGTACACCTTTAATCAGTCCACGTGTATAAATCTACCATCAAAAGATCGGTAGACTTAGTCCCAACTTCCAATGTTTTTTTTTTTTTTCTAATGGCATTAGCCGTAATTACGTTTTTTCCCAACACTAGTTTCAGGGGTAGTATAGGTACAATGTGTTAGTCTAGTAATTACAAACAATTGTATGTTACTTTTGTAATAAGGAAGCTTTTATGCAATATTCTAATAACTCACCCTTATAATTTATTAGGGAGAAGAAGAAGAAACAGAAAGTAATTGGACAAATAAATGTGCATATGATGCAATATCCCAAACGTTGTCGTTTTGCTTGGCCGGGAGAGATCTGTTCTTTTGTTTTTTTCCTTACTCTAAAATAATAATTAGAGGAAAACAAAATAATTAAAGAGTGACGAAGAGAAAGAGAACAAACGAGATGCACGTGATGCGAGGGTGTCTTGGATTTTGATTAGAGCTGTTCTTTTGTCTTGTTGCTTACAGGCTTCTCTTCGTCTTTATTATCAACAACTATGTAATTAAAATCTTTCATTTCTTAGATTCATGTAAGCAATGCTTTAAAAAAAAATATTCTCCATTTTATAATTGTACAAGTTTTGTTTTCACCATAAGTTTAATTTGGACGTTAGTTAGCTAGATTTTAATTGTATTATAATATGTATATACGGAATTTATATGCTCATCACAAGTTTATGTTGCATTGATGTGAGACTATCATTATTTAACCATGTTTCTTTTGTTTCTGGTTAATTTAACAAAGTTATGCTTAATTAGCTGGTAATATACAGAAAAATTCACGCAATATATTTATATATATGTAATATATATATTGTTTAATCTCCACAAATGACAAAAGTTTACTCAAAAAGGTATATAAGCATTGTTGTGTTAAGTAACTTAAGTCGTGTTGCAAAGGACCGAAGTTAGGGTGAACAAAAAGGTCTATATATATATTTTTGACATTCATATATATATAAGCATTTTTTTGTTTCACACATCTCGTATCAATTATTTTAGTCGTTTGATTCCCACGATCGTACAAAATTTTAATATTTCTAAAATGTTTTCGAAATTTAAAAACTGTTTTAAAAAAATAAATATAATAGGAAAATAAACTCAATAATGAGTTGTAAATTGTGCAAGAAAACACATACAAGTGTCTGCTACATGTATATCTAGAATGCCAAACTGGTAAGATTCAAAGGATGATGAGCATTATTAGGGTTTTTGGTTCTTATGTTTGCAAGAAACAGAACATTCTTGGGTAGGTTTTGGTGGCCTATGTGTTTTGTTTTCTTATGATGACTCTTACTACACTACATGTTGTTGATGTTATGATGCACGAATTTTATGTCTTTAATCTTGAGTTACTGGTTAATGACACTTGATGTGTACTTTGTTCTTGGATTTTTCTTACTCTATTTGTCAACTTCCTCCAATCAAATCCCCTCCGAAAAATTATGACACGTAGATAGGACTGACTGAACAAGTTCTGTCCCGTTCCCCTCTGATTTGGTGACAATTATGTGTTTCAATCAAAATCCGCGGTTTCTTTAAACGGAAAAATCCATGGAAATTAACCATTAAAATTATAATTTAAAATGAAAATAAATATTTATTAGCTTTATGATTGTAAAAATTAACTGGAATATTTTAAATTATAATTTAGTAATAGCTTTATGTTATATTTCTGCCTCTTAATTTTTTTTAAAAGAATATTAAACACATTTGGAACATGATTTTAGTTGCGAAAATTCTTGTTCCGAATTTGAAATGGAAATAACATACAGTATATAGATCAAAGAAACCGTCTCGTTCCCATATATTTACGTCATGAAATCCCGTTTCTACCACACCGTCACGCGTATTCAACTTATCGAGCATTCATATTATATGCCATGGTCTAAAATTTGAAACAATATAAAAACGTTATAAACTTCGAAATCCAATTTAATGGATTTACACCATTAGAACAAAGGACACAAAGTAGCCAAAAAAAAAAAAAAGGACAAAAGAGTTTAGATAGGAATTTGGTTTCTTAGATGGGGTTTTTCTTGTTGCTAATCACCCAATTTGAAAAGGAATCGAGAGTATTCACATCCGCTCTGTAATGTTTTTGGGTAAACTCAAGGAACATAGACCAAGTGAAGTCAGGGTATTTTCTTGTTTTCATCTTCTCCAAGATCTCACTTGGTGGTCTCACCACTTTGTCTTTCTTCGGACACAAGAAAAATGCCATCGATTTCCTCGCGCATTCTCTATTCACAACCGCTCTATGCAAACAACTCTTGAATATCCCGTTCGATAGAGCCTATACAAAACCAAAGTTTAATCAATCATTTGTGTATTGAGGTAACCATAATGTCTATTACTATATATATATAGTTATCTATTAATTACCATGAAAGTGTCACCGATATTGACAACGAAAGCCTTGGGATTGGGGAGAATGGACCGCCATTGATTGTCAACAAAGACTTGAAGGCCATTGACTTGGTCTTGATGTAGGATGGTTAAAGAGCTTGGATCACAATGAGGTCCTGTACCTAACGTGAGATCTGGTGTTTGGCATGGAGGATAATGATTTAGCCTCATTATCGAATCATTCTCTTCAAAAAACCCTCGGAAGTAGTCTCCGTTTACGCCTAAACTTAGCCCCAAAAGCTCCATGATCTTGAGTGATAGGGAACTCATTGCTTCACAGTAGTCTTGATACACCTTCCTGTGAACAAAACCGGGAAAATCATTAGCTAAACCGGTCAAATTGATTCCGGTATGAGAAAACCGGTTTATTTAAAATAAGACTAGATAACAGAGAAAACAAGGGTTTGCTCTGTTCTGTTTTGTGGTTCTTGTTCTGTTTTAAAAGACACGTACCCAAAGTGTTCGAACTCTTGTCCTAATGTATCGGAGAAGTAATTTTGAACGGTTCTCGAGCCACTATTCTCGTTGGAGAATCGGAAAGAGAGAGTCTCCTTCCATGGGAGCTTGGTGGAGAATCTTCCGGTGAAGCTACTTGCGTAGCCACAGCTCTCACCGGGTTTTCTCTGAGCTCTCTGTTTTCCGGAGAGAGGCATGTCGAAGAAACGTTCCATCAAACGTTGAGCTTCGGATATGAGTGACTCGCTGACGCCATGATTGACGACGAGGAAGAAGCCGTGTTTGGTGCAAGCTTCTGCGATGAGTCTAGAAGCTTCAAGAGTAGAGTCTTGCCTTGAGAGATCGATGAAAGGGACGTTGAGCTCGGGGATATCAATGGAAGGTTTCTCTTCGTCAGGCCAAATGAATTGGTTTGGGATTTGGGTTTGAAGGTTAAGAAGAGAAGGGTTGAAGATTAATGGAGGAGTTTGGTCGTTTTCAAGATCTTGTTTTGGTTCGTGTTCTTTCTCTGCCGGAGATGTTGTTGTTGTTGTGCAAAGTATTGCCATTTCTTTTCTTTTTTTTTCTTGGAGAGTTTTTGGGTTTTTGTTTTGTCTTGTTCAAAGTGAGTGTTGTTGAGGAGATGGGGGAACAAAGGGTCCTTTAAGTCTTTATATAAGCAAGCTTCAAGTCATGTTAGTGTACATTTGTTTGGTTTTTTTATCTTTCTTATAATAATTGTTTTTTTTTTCTCATATATTTTGTTTTGAAAGGCTTTGCCACATGGGATTTCATACTAATCTCTTTATAAGGTGAATATAATAGTAGTGTAAAAAAACAAAATTGCGTATACTGAACAAAATGTTTTGGTCTTTAATCAAAAGGACAAAAAGAACTAGACGACAATTAAATCCTAACTTAAATGCGTATTTGTTTCATGTGCTTGGTATTCATGCATGTTGGATTCAATCTTGATCTTATAAAATACATTCTTATCGGAATCTTGCAATCATTTCATGTAGATATTGTAATCAAAATAGCTACATGTGTGTAGCTAGACTATACCACAAAAGTTTTAGAATGTATAAGCGTAAGACCTTAATAATTATTTTTAAAAACAAGAATTTTTCATCTATAACATCCTAAAAATTTCTTTTATGTACATTCTACAATGTAATACAAACTGAACTTTTTATGATCAAACATTTAATTCACTGTAAAAGAAAAATCGTATTTGACCACTATAGATGTCACAAAGACAGATACATCCTCTTAGAATCAAATTTGGCTTCGGTCCAAGAAACAAATTGCCATGGAGATAGGGACTAACTGGGTATTAAAATCACATCAAAACTGTATTGTTTATAAGCAAGCAAAATTTATGAAATCAATGGATACTTTTGTTGGTGTCTGTTTTTATAGTTGGCAGGAAGAAGAGGTTCCCGAGGTTATGTTTTGGCTCTATTTGGAGAAGTGTTGGTTCCATTTACTTATTTACTTTTTCTCGTCTTACATAGTTTTTGAATATATTATTCTTTTTTACTTTAGTTTTCTTGGTTTGTTTGTCGAGTTTTTATTGGATGTCGAAGAGAAAATGAAATAGGAGAAAGTGCATTTGTATCTTTAGACTTTGGATCCAAACACAAGTAATAACTTTGGGCTGCTCTTATTACACTTAAATGGTAAGATATGGGGTCGATTTTGCAAACCCCACAACCTGCAGGATCTCTTGTAATTATGCCCAAATCATTCATGGTTGGTTCNTGCTGCGCTGCAACCTCCATCATCTGCCTCCTCTTAGGACAGTAAGGCCTGATATGCCCTTCCTCCCCGCAATGATAACACACTCGACGGTANTGTTCGTAACTAATTCCTAACTTTTTCATCAAAATTGAAAGATTATAAGGGAAAAACAAATACAGTATGTTATTATAATATAATCGTTACTTTTGCACTTTTATAATGTGTCTTTTTCTTTTCCATTTTATCATCATCTTCTAGCCTTTTCATATTACTATAAGATGAAATTTCTAATCTTCTCGGACATTAATGTTATCAAACAAAAATTTGAAACCATATATGTGCATTTGTTTCTTAATTTTTTCCTATGATAATATTAAAAGTAACTTAAAATCTGTATTTAAAAAACATATATATATATATATATATATATTTTTTTTAACTAAACCGAACTGAAACCGAAAATTGATCTGAATCGAGGAATTGTGTTTATTTGCTTTATTTTGTCAATACTAAAATTCTACCAGAAGTGTTTCTTCAAAGCAAAAAAAAAACTCTACAAGAAGAAAATGGAATGTAGAAGTGTGAGAAAGGCAGGATCAGTAGACTATTTTCTTCACACGTGTGTTTATTTGTCCAAACTTGAAACTAATAGGACATGGAAAAGGACAAAGAAGAGAAGTGTTGGGTGAAGAGAAGTAGATGGTGGGGACAATAAGTACAAGAGAAGTGAGTAGAAGAGTATAAGATGGTACGCATGATTTCTCTCTTTGCTTCTAACTGTTCTCGAAATCCAAATAGCCCAAATTCATTGAATGTATAAGAGTATAAGATGGTACGCATGATTCCTTTTATAAATGTAGGATATTTGGTGTAATCATTGAATTCCTAAATGTTTCGCTTGACCATATAGGGATTGAATTGGTTATTGTAAATCCTAATTTTTGGTTTAAAGAAGAAAAAAAAATACTATTTTTGGAATTTTTATACAAAAACTAAATTAAGATCCACATATCTACTCTGGTATAAACAAATATATATATATATATATATATATATATATAATTTTATTGATAATATTTGAATCTTAAAACTGGATTTGAATTTCACACACTATATTTTGCAATACAATTTAACTATATATTTCATCATAATAAGAGAGCTAAATATTTTCTATTAAAATAGTATGTGTATCATTTAAAATATTTCTATCTTAGTTAGTAAGAAAAACATTTAAAATTTGACAAAACATAATTAATGAATAAAAAATGAAAAGTTCACAATATAATTTCAAAATTAACATTTTCTTAGATCATTGTTTATGATATGTTGTAATATTATAAGTAGTAATTTTACCTCATGTCATAGTCACTCATTATAAATGCGTACATATTATAACCAAATACAAAAGAATTTTAATTATTTTTTTTATCATAATTAACCAGATTTTTAATTATATATACGTTATTTTAATGGATAAGAGCTGAAACTTACATCTCAAAAATAATATGTTCACTATATGAAGTACCTATATCTTTCAAAATTAACAATACATATAGTGAAAAAGAAATGAAAAGTCCACAAAAATATTTGGAAAACTTACATTATTTTTCATATACTGTAATCTCATAAATAATAATGTTACCACATGTCAAACTAATTTTAGGGGGGTGTATTCAACTTGACATTTTAAGTGATTTGTGTGAAATTTACAAATTCTATGTTATTCAATCATGAATTTTAAAAAGTCTATTAAAATCCACTATTATTGAACTGATGATTTAAAAATCTACTTTAAAATCAATTAAAATCCCTTGTTATTGAACTTATGATTTAAAAATCTACTTTAAAATTCACTGTTATTCAAAACAGTTTTGTGGATTAGGATTTTAATAATTTTTAGGATTCCGAAGGATTCTGGAGGATTTGTTTAGTTAAAAATACAGAAATCCAAATCTCATGGTTTTAGGTGGGATTTGAAAGAATTTTACAGAAAATCATATGAATTTCTCTAAAATCTATCAAAATTCTAAATTTCTTAAATCCCATCAAATTCTTCAAAATCATGGTTTGAATACACCCCCCTTAATGTTTTAAAATTAACATATATTATTCTATTATATAAAATTTGGTTTGTTAAAGTTAATAACTCACATGATGTGTTACATATATATCAATTAGATTGTCAAAACACATATAAAAAAATTAACATGATGACTGTCCAAAACTTTCAATATGTTTAATTTAGAAAGCAAGAATTAAATCTGATTTGATTTGTATCTATAGCATCTTAATTTTTTTCTTTTCTTTTTGTGGTCCACTGATTTAACATATGGACTAAGAAACTTAACTGTTTGATCTAATCGGTTGAATCAAGTCTTTCGGGACTAGTTACTTTCTCATGCCAAAATTTCGATATATTTATCATGAAATGGATTTTAAGAAAGAAAAAAAAAACAAATAAAAAAAAGTGACAGATATTTCAGATATGGATATAAAGAAGTTGTACCTTGGCATTGACTGTTTTAAGCTAATCAATTATAGTTGTTGACATATATATATATATATATATATATATATATAAAGAAGTTTATTGCACCAAAAAAAATATATCTTTTTTTATGTCACTTTTCAAAAATACATTTTCATGTTGTCTATTTTCAAAAATACAATTTTCTATTTATAAAATTACTAAATTCTAAATTCTAAATTCTAAACTCTAAATACTAAACCCTACCCCCTCAAAAATATATCATAAATATAAAATAGAAAATCCAAACCTAAAAAAATTTTAAAAATTAATTTAACATACTGTAGTTATGTAAAAGAGGGTAAAAATGAAAATATTCAAAAAAATAGATATTTTTGAAAAGGAATATCCAAAAAAATATTTCTAATAAATTCTCAAAAGTATACAAAGAAGTTTTTGTTTTCTTGATATTAAAGTACAGACATGAGATATTTATTGGTTCAATCTCAAAATAGAAACTTCAGTCACAACATCTATCGCACATGGCCTTGTCCAACCACTTAATGCGTTTTATTATAAAGATGTTTGTACTCCATCAGAACTTAATCTCAATTATAATTTCCTATATTTTTTGCCAGACAAAAAGACAAAAGGATGTGAGTTCCATTTCAATCCAATATATTCCATCTAATCCTAATTAATTTAAGTTTAACCTTTTTACACATAATAAGAAAATAAACTAAAATTTCAACTAAAAATGCATCATTTTTGTAATTAACAATTTTCGATAACTTAAAGCCAATAATATTCAGTTTTTTTTTCCTATTTTACAGTTCATCATTATTAAGACATTTACTAATAATACAAACTGCATATAAAAATTAAAAGATTTATCTTTTGAAACAATTTTTTTCTCTAAAACTTGAATTAATTAGGAACCCAATAAATACAATATTTAGAAATAAAATATATTGTTCATAAAAATAATTTGAATACAATTTTAACCATAATTTTTCTCTTAAATTTATTTATCACATATTTCTATCTCTCATTTTCATTACATTAATTTTTCTCATTTTTTCTGTAAAAGAACTACCAAAAATGGCAGTGTCTGCTGTAATTCCTTCTTTTAGTTATTACATCAAATAAAGTCAGAATAAAAAAACCCTATTACTCTAGGGGTGAGTTAGTTTTATTTTTCATGGATGAAATAAAATTATCTATTTTATATGAGAGTGATCGTATAATTGATGCACAAGCGTGTTTTGGTCAACATTTGGTTTTCTTGTCTTTCGTCTATGGAGATCATGTCCCGCAAAATCGGGTAAAGATGTGGGAGAAGTTAATGGATATTGGTTCTTTTCGGATTGATCCTTGGTTTATGATTGGTGATTTTAATGAATTAGTTGGTAATCATGAGAAAAGGGGTGGCGCTATGCGCCCAGTGTCATCTTTTGTGCCTTTTAATTCAATGATTAATTATTGTGGTATGCTGGAATTCTCGTGCTATGGGGAACAATTGTCATGGTGAAGTAATCGATGTAATAATCAGGTGGTTCGGTGTCGACTAGACCGCGCATTAGGAAATGAGGATTTGCATAGCTTCTTTCCCAATTTGAAGGTTGATTATTTGGAGATGGTTGGTTCTGATCATTATCCCATTTTGGCAACCTGTCTTAGAACAGTTTCATGACGGAATAGGCAGTTTCGTTTTGATAAAAGCTGGTTGGGGAAGGATGGTTTTGAAACAACCCGACCCTTTTTTTTTTTCTTTTTAATAATTAAATACAATATATAATTAAGTATCCCATACTACTTAATTAAACAAACCAACCCACACCCGGTAACCAACCAATAATAAACCAACATCCAATTACATGCACAGCGGAAACATATCAATAATACCAAAACCAATACAATAGCATTTCTATCCATTCTATCCAACAACCTAACATATCTCTATCCAAGGTTCCATCCTAAACAATATAACAAAGACCAACAACACACAAACGAGACCCTAGTTCATCCTCCTCCTCATCGCCATGATTCCACGTCACATACCTGCACACCACAAACAACAATTGAG
>NC_025686.1:16448911-16457499 GCF_000633955.1 Camelina sativa
TAATTGAATCAAACCGAACCAATCAGCAATTAAATCAAACCCGACCAAACCGGAAAAACATGGTGTCGATCGATGCCAACAAGGGTGTCGATCGACACCCACACCAAAATTACAAAAATTGGTTCGCGGATGTTACAGGTTTACTAGGAGCGGTAGAGTCAGGGTGGACACGCACGAATAATTTTCGGATACCGGCTTTCGTGGATAAGATCAGGAATTGCATAAATTCGATTTCGTGGTGGCGAAAGAATAATGTGACGTCTGGTCCATCTCTTATTTCTTCCCTTAAGATAGCTTTACAGGAGGCTAAGATGGATGACTCGATCTCTCAGGAAGAAATCAGGGAAGTCGAGAGAAAACTAAAAGAGGCCTATAGGGATGAGGAAATATATTGGCAACAAAAGAATAGGAAATTCTGGCTACGTGTGGGAGACAAAAATACAAAATATTTTCATGCATCGACCAAGCAGAGGAGGGTACGGAATAAGATTGTTGGTTTATTTGGTTCGGGCAATGTATGGGACGATACACCCTTGGGAATGGAGAGGATTGCCTCAAAATATTTTGAGGAGCTTTTTTAAAGATCGGTTTTAAGCGGTATTTCAGATATACTTCAGGAGATTTCACCTATCATTACGGATAGTATGAACCGAAGTTTAACAAGGGAAATTACGGAGTCGGAGGTTCGAAAGGCATTATTTGCTATGCACCCAGAGAAATCTCGAGGTCCTAACGGTATGACGGCCCTATTTTTCCAACGATTCTGGTCTTCTTTAAAAGGGGATCTGGTGACTTTGGTTAAATTTTTTTTTCGAACGGGTGGTTTTGATCCTCGCCTTAATGAGACTAATATTTGTCTCATTCCTAAGGTGGATCGACCGCAACTTATGACAGAATTTCGGCCGATTAGTCTATGTAATGTGAGTTATAAGATTATTTTAAAAGTGTTATGTTTTAGGCTTAAGCGGTTCTTACCGTCCCTGGTTTCAGAAACGCAATCGGCTTTTGTTTCTGGGCGGCTGATTACAGATAATATTTTGGTTGCGCAGGAAATGTTCCATGGGTTAAGTACTAATCAACGATGTAAGTCGGATTTCCTGGCATTCAAAAAACGGATATGAGCAAAGCGTATGACTGTGTTAAATGGGATTTTCTGGAAGCGGTTATGATTAAATTAGGATTTGATAGACGGTGGATTACTTGGATTATGTGGTGTGTTTCTTCGGTTTCGTATCAAGTTCTTTTAAATGGCCAACCTCGGGGTTCCATCTTACCTAAAAGGGGATTATGTCAGGGTGATCCTCTTTCTCTCTATTTGTTTATTCTCTGTACAGAGGTTCTCATAGCGAATATTAAAAAGGCTGAACGCGAAAAGAAACTTATCGGAATATCGATTGCTCGAGATTGTCCGTCGATCTCGCATTTATTGTTTGCTGATGATAGTCTATTCTTTTGTAAGGCAGAGGAGTCTGAATGTAAAGTGGTAATGGATATTATAGGTAATTACGGGAAAGCGTCGGGACAAGAGGTGAATTTAGAGAAATCTTCTATCATGTTTGGTAAGAAAGTCTCGCCGGAGGTAAGATCTCGGATAAAAATAGTAATTGGTATTTCCAGCGAGGGAGGTATGGGTTCTTATATAGGAATACCTGAAAACCTTCAGGGATTAAGGACTAACGTTTTCAGTTATGTTAATGATCGCCTGGATGAGCGAGTTAATGGTTGGTCGGCGAAGACTTTCTCGAAAGGGGGTAAAGAAATTATGATCAAGTCGGTGGCGTTAGCTCTTCCAACTCATCTTATGCCGTGCTTTAAATTGCCACAGGCGTTAACGACCAAACTTACGGGTGCCATATCAAATTTCTGGTGGAAGTCTAGTGACAAGGCTAGAGGCATGCATTGGGTAGCATGGGATAAAATGTGTGAGGACAAATGTGATGGGGGTTTGGGTTTTCGCGCTCTGGAAGAATTTAATGATGCAATGTTGGCTAAGAAATATTGGAGGCTGATTCATTACCCGAACTCTTTAATGGCACGGGTGATTCGTGGTCGATATTTCTAGAGAAAACATCCATTACTGGCAACTAAACCATATTCTCCATCCTTTGCGTGGAGGAGTATTTTTTCCGTTAAGAGACTAGTGGAACGAGGGGCACGATGGATAGTAGGTTCGGGTTGTGACATCTCGGTATGGAGGGATCCTTCGATCCCTCACCAGCCAAGACCAGCGAATGGTAGGGGGAGAATTCTACATCCTAATCTAAAGGTCAATCATTTAATTAATCCTCTTACGATGGATTGGTATTTGCCCATTCTAGAGGAGTATATGGATCCAGCGGATATTCCGCTTATACAGAGTTTGGCGGTTAGTAAGTCATTTCGATTGGATAGACTGATTTGGCATTATACTAAGTCCGGCAAGTATTCCGTGAGATCTGGTTATAGGCTAGCATGAGAATTACCGAAGGAAGCCAAATTTGGTCCAACGTGCACAGTTTTGCGGTCACAAGCTTGGAAACTTGAAGTCCCCTCAAAGGTTCAGCATTTTTTCTGGCAGGTGGCGTCTGGTAGTCTTCCTGTAAAGGAACTGATCGCTCATCGGGGTGTACGGTGTGATGTTACGTGTCAACGGTGCGGCTCTGCGGTGGAGTCTATTAATCACGCACTTTTTTAGTGTATACGTTCGCATTTGGTTTGGGAGCTATCGCCGATACATCTTCCTTCGACTGGCTTTCCCTATGGTTCAGTGTATTTAAATTTAGATTTCTTATATTCTAAGGCCTTATCAAGCTCCGGGGGTTCGGGTATTGGATATATGTTGCCCTGGATATTGTGGACAATTTGGAAAGATAGGAATAAAAAGGTTTTTCAAGGTATTGAGGCTGAGCCAATTGATATTATAAATCAGGCATCAAACGATAAACTTTTGTGGGAGGAGGCCAAGTCTTTCTCTGTGAACTTCTTGACTCCCTAGTCAGCTCCGGAGGAAAGGGTGGTTTCTGTTCGTTGTCAGGTTGATGGTTCATGGAAAGGTTCCGACCCTTTAGAGGGCGTGGGATGGTGGTATGGTACTCATGATGAGAGGACGCTACTTTTGGGAGCTCGCAGTCTTCGTCATAGTCCCTCTTCCCTTCATTCGGAGTTTAACGCCTTACTATGGGCTATGGAGTCTCTTCGGGCGGTGGGGATTGATTGTCAGAATTTTGAGTCAGATAGCGCCAAATTGGTGGCGATGGTGCAGGCTCCGGACGACTGGCCAGCTTTCTCGCATCTATTGGAAGATTTCCATCCCCTCAGTTCATCTTTCTCCTCCTTCACCCTGACCCAGATTCCGAGATCGTCAAACGTCCTAGCAGTCTGTCTTGCTCGCTCTTCTAGACCTTTAGCTTCTGAATCTTTCTTTGTAAACTCTTTTGCTCCAGATTGGGCGACCAACCTTGGAGTCACCTTTTAATTTATTTAATGTTAGGTTGAAAAAAAAAAAACCCTATTACCATTTACATAAGAAAAATTCTTGATTTTGCAAAAAGTATGCTAAAATATTATTTTGGATATTAAAATTTTAATAATGTTTATACTCATCATATTATTTAAAGCTACTAGAGAGGACAAAAAAGCAATTAAATTATATTAAAATGTTAAAGTTTTAAAAATAATATTTTGAATAAAATATTCATTAATTATTTATAGATTTCTAATAATTCAAAACGAGATATGGAAAATAAGTCAATTTTCCCAACCAGTATATTATTTATATCAGTTATATTTTTAAAATAATGAATATTTATTTACCTATATATTAGTTTATCATACCAATAGATAATTTTCTTTAGATAAATTTTTAGTTATTATATTATTATTCAATAATTATTTGATGATAGTTTTAGTTTTAGTCTTAAATATATTGCTTAATTCATCCCAAATTCACCAAAAAATGCATGATTCAGTTAAACAACATTAACAATTTTAGTTAGAATCAACTATTTAGCCAAATTCATCTGTTACTATTTAGACCATTTTAGCCAAAAATTTTATAAAAGTGTTCGGAGTTTTTGACACTTTTCCTTATTTTCAGAAAATTGCTTTCCAGTATATCTATATAGACGATTTTACCTTCAACACATACTATCACACGGTAAACTATTTTACAAACGATTTACGTTAGGAAAATTTTCTTGGCAACACATAGATGTACGATAGACACTTCTACTAACACAAATACTGTAACATCCATATTAAACACTTTTATTTAGAATAACTTTCTACTTACACCAATATGGAAACTCGGATACATTTATTTCAATAATACAAGACTGTTGTAAACTAGAGAGTTTAAGGAATAAATCTCTTGTTCTTATTAATCAAAGGTTGCTCAAGGTTACATATATATAGTAGATATATATAGTAGAAGACTTTCCAAAACAGAATAGAAAATACATAAGTTAAACCGACATAAGCTAAGGACATGGCCGATGGGCTTTGGGACAACGGACCGTAAAGTATAGAGACTAATATAGGGCCGGTTATAGAAGTCCATTCTAGTGTTTTACAACACTCCCCCTTGGATGATATAACCGTGCCTATGCTGGAAGGGATCGATGCAATGTGCTTGGGGATGCTGCCTCAGTAAAACCTTACCAGGAAAACCCATTGGGACAAAACCTTGGTGAAGGAAAAAGAGTACAACACACATTGCTCCCCATGTTCCAAGCATCACTCTAAGTCTTTAAGCTTCTGCATTCCAATCTGGTACGTGAGCTTCTTGAAAATTGTTGTCGGCAATGCTTTGGTGAAGAAATCAGCTGAGTTATCGCAGGACTGAACTTGAATCACTTGAACTTCTCCAGCCTTTTGTCGTTCATGTGTGAAGAAGAACTTTGGTAGAATGTGCTTCGTCCGATCTCCCTTGATGTAACATTCCTTGAGCTGTGAGATGCAGGCTGTATTGTCTTCATAGATGACTGTTGCTTCCTTGTTGTCATCCATGCCACTATCAGTCCGAATATGTTGAGTCATTGATCTCAACCAAACACACTCATGGCTGCCTTCATGAATTGCTAGGATCTCCGCATGATTTGATGATGTGGCCACAAGAGTTTGCTTCATAGAACGCCATGAGATCGCAGTACCACCGTGTGTAAACACATAACCTGTTTGTGACTTACCATTGTGTGGATCGGATAGATAACCTGCATCAGCAAAACCAACTAAACCTTCTTTGTTATAGTTAGTACAAAATAAACCAAAGTCTGTCATTCCTTGTAGGTAAGGCAGAACATGTTTAATACCATTCTAGTGCCTTATAGTCGGACAAGAACTATATCTTGCTAGGAGGTTCACGGCAAAACATATGTCTGGTCTAGTGTGGCTAGCCAAGAACATTAATGCTCCTATAGCACTGAGGTAAGGCACTTATGGACCAAGAACTTCTTCATTGTCCTTCTTAGGAGCAAATGGATCTTTACTTACTTCAATACTTCTCACAACCATTAGGCTAGTCAATGAGTGAGCTTGGTCCATATTAAACCTCTTGAGTACCTTTTCTGTATATGCCTTTTGATGCACAAGGATTCCATTGTTTCTGTACTCAAGCTGCAATCCCAAACAGAATTTTGTCTTGCCTAGGTCTTTCATCTCAAATTCTCTCTTGAGATATTCTACTGTTTGGGCAATTTCACCAGAGGTTCCAAGGATGTTTAGATCATCCACATAAACTGCTATTATCATAAATCCTTTGTTTGCAAACTTCTTTATGAATATAAATGGACTGATTGGGTCATTCTTATAGCCTTCTCTAGCTAAATATTCACTTAATCGGTTATACCACATCGACCAGTCTTTTTTAGTCCATAAAGCGATTTGTCTATGTTGGGATTTAAGCGGAAGAGGTTGAGAAGAAGAGAATTGTTGGCAAGAAGAATGAGAGAAAGTTATATTCCATAAGTATATCTTACAAAGGTTTACAAAAGACTATATATACTAAGAGAACTAGGGCTACACCCTTTACAATAAATCGCATAAGAGATAAGGAAAGAGAATTGGTTCTTCCCAAGATTGAAAGCGACCCCTCCTTGTTTCCTTAAACGAAGCACAACCCGTGACTCCACTCTCTCTTCTTCTCTAACGGCTACAAGGAGGATCTCGAACCTTCTCATGGGCTTACACCAATAAGGCCTCCTTATTCTCATAGATGACTCGGCCTTGTCACATAGTTGTACGGACGGCCTCATAGTTGTACGGACAGGGTGATCTTGGTCAATACTCCCCCTCAAGCTTAGCCAAGGGAGACGGCTAAGCTTGGAACCCGCGTAAGATCACCTCATTAAAAACCTTAACATAGAAAACCACATGGGACAAAACCATGTTAAGGAAAAGAGTATGATCTTCACAGGTTAGAGGAGTTTCTTCACGGATGTGTTGGATCTACTAGTCCAAGCTTGCTGGAAATGTATTCGCAAATCTGAGGACTCGTTGCTTTGGTGAAGATGTCCGCCAGTTGGTCTTTGCTTGGAGTGTAACACGGCAAGACTACACCTTCTTCAATCTTTTCTCGCACTTTATGGCAATCTACCTCAATGTGCTTAGTCCTTTCATGGAAGACCGAGTTGGTTGCTATGTATATCGCCGCCTTATTGTCATAATGCATGGTAATTGGTTGATCAGACTCCACTCCAAGGTCCTTGAGGAGGCCTTTGAGCCATGTGAGCTCATCGGTTAGCTTCTTCATAGTCCTATATTCCGACTCGGCACTTGATTGAGACACAAATTTCTGTTTCTTTGACTTCCAGGTCACTAGGTTCCCTCCAACGAATGTGCAATACCCTGTCGTGGACCTCCTATCTATTGTATCACCAGCGTAGTCCGCATCACAGTAGCCGACGAGTTCCGTGTTGTTGTTCTTTCCCATCCAAATGCCTTGTCCTGGACTACCCTTGAGATAACATAGGATCCTCTCGAGCGTCTGCCAGTCAAAATTCGTTGGAGCCTTCATGTGTTGGCTGACTTGGTTCACCGCATAGCATATGTCCGGCCTCGTGATCGTAAGATAGATAAGCTTTGCCCACCAGCCTACGGTAGCGTCCCACATCTTCGTATGGTTCGTGCGACTTATTAACTGGAGCACCGGGTGTTGGCTTCTCCCCCTTTCGCTTGACCTGGTAACCTTCCTCAAGCGGCGTGGACACCGGTTTAGCTCCTATCTTACCTGTCTCATGTAAAAGGTCAAGTGTATACTTCCTTTGAGAAAGAAACAATCCCTCCGGAGAGCGAGAGATTTCTATTCCAAGGAAGTATTTAAGTTCACCTAAATCCTTAATATCAAAGGTAGAGTTAAGAAGAGCCTTAGTGGCACAAATACCGTCCTTATCATCACCGGTGATAATGATGTCATCAACATAGACGAGAACGACGACGCGGCCACAGTCAGTCCGGAGAGTGAACAGCGTATGATCAGCTTCAGAGCGCTTGAAACCATTCGTGCGGAGTGTAGAGCTTAGCTTGTGGTACCAAGCCCGCGGAGACTGTTTGAGACCATAGATCGCCTTGCGAAGCCGGAAAANTCCCATGAAGAAAGGCATTCTTGACGTCCATTTGACAAAGCTCCCAAGAGAGGTTAGTGGCCAAGGACAAGACGACCCGGACTGTATGGAGTTTGGCCACCGGAGCAAAGGTGTCCGTATAGAAAAATCCATAGGTTTGAGTGAAGCCGCGTGCGACCAAGCGGGCTTTGTAGCACTCGATCTCTCCAGTGCTCAGATACTTAATAGTGAACACCCACTTGGAGCTGACAGCCTTTTTACCTTTAGGGAGATCAGCCTCGTCCCAAGTTCGATTCCGGATCATAGCCGCCATTTCATCGTCCACCGCATCAAGCCACTCCTTATTTTGCTTAGCTTCCTCGTAGGTTTGAGGAACAAAGTGCTCATCAAGCTTACCAAGGAAGGCAAAGTGATCCGAGGAGATAAGGTCAAGCGAACACACGGCCTGAATAGGGTGGGCGACAGCCTGATTGTTGTAGTAGACTGGTTGATTCTTTAACCTTTCACTACGCCGCAGTTGTTTTAAACGTTCACTGCACCGAAGTGGTGGTGGAGATGGTGTGGGCTGGCCTGTCTTAGTTGTACTATCGTCAGGTGATAGATCAGGTGGTGTTGTCAAGGCTTCTTCGGATTGTGTCTCTCTTAGCTCTAGAATATTTTTCTCCGTATGGGAAGGAGAAGCATCATGAGTTCCCGGAGGTTCCGATAATATTGTAGGCCCATCGGAGGGTGGTTTTGGTAGAGACGCCTCGGGATATGATGGTTTGGTGACGCCCAAATGGTCAAGAAGGAACCGCAAGTTGGCCGTCCGGTCAGTATTGGGTTGAGATATGTCTTTGAGGCCTTCCCAGTCCTTCTTATCATAGTACCCTTGTTGTTCAAGAAACTTCACATATCTAGAGACTAGTGTGCGGCCAGTGATCGGATCGTAACACTTGTACCCCTTCTGACTTGTTGAGTAGCCAATGAACATACTTCTAGTGCTTTTGGCCTCAAGTTTATTCCTTTGTTCTCCGGGCACTAAAACAAAACAAACACACCCGAACACGC
>NC_025686.1:16458556-16467495 GCF_000633955.1 Camelina sativa
AGCCACCTCCATTAAGTGTCGATTTTTCCTCTCGGCCACTCCATTTTGCTGAGGCGTGTATGGACAGCTGGTCTGTTGGAGGATTCCATGCTTAGCTAGGTGCTCTTTGAGTTTGTGGCTTGTATATTCACCTCCATTATCCGATCTTAGTACCTTTATTTTTGCATTAAATTGATTGATAACATAATTCTGAAAATTGACAAAGGCATCATAGACTCTATCTTTAGATGGTAACAAGGTGAGCCAAGTATATTTAGATTTCTCATCAATAAAGGTCACAAAATACTTGTTATTATCCCTAGATAGGCAAGGAGATGTGCACACATCAGAATGTACTAAATCAAAGTAATGTTCATAAATAGTACTTGATTTAGGAAAAATAGTCTTGAAATGTTTACCCAGAATACAAGACTCACAAGTGGAGTTATCAAACGAAACATTGGGCAACATTAATTCAAATGCACGAGAATGAGGATGGCCTAGTCTAGCATGCCACACATCACTTAAACTACTACTAAGATTCGAAGCAAAAGAAAACGAATTAGAAGGACTTGAAGCTTTCTCTAGGACATAGAGATCTCCTCTACCATCTCCTTCTCCAAGAACCTTTCCACTCTCAATATCCTGAAAATGTACACTGTTAGGCCCAAAAATCGCATAACAATTCAAATCTGTAGTAGCTTTCTTTACCGATAAGAGATTCGAAGTAAATGAAGGCATAAAGAAGGCTTTAGAACTTTTATCAAACAATTTTAGTTCTCCTATTCCTTTAACCTGTACTCTATCTCCATTAGCAATGATAACATTACCTAGTGCCGGTTTTATGTTGTGTATAAGACTAGGGTTACTAATCATTTGGTGAGAAGCACCCGAGTCTACAACAAGTGAGGTACTAGGTTTTGAAGCAAAGAAAGTGGTACCGGAGTCCTTTAGTGCGGCAATGGACTTGATGAGGGCCTCTAGGTCCGACTTTCTCACCAGGTCTCCAAGGGAAGCTACCATGGCCGTGGCTGCTACGTCTCCTTGATTTGCTGCTCCGGTGCCTTGACCACTTGGTCCTCCTTGCGATAGGTTGGCCTTGAACTTCGCCGGCTTGAGATGCGGGTGAAGGATCCAACATTTGTCTTTCAGATGACCCCTCTTCTTACAATGGTCGCATACCATTGCTTTCCGGTCCTCATGCTTGTAAACTCCCTTGTTAGCCGTAGCCAAGTCCTCCTTACCGCTAAACAAGCCTAGCGACCCTTGCTCTTTTTGAACTTGAGAACACACATCTTCAAGAGTCGGAAGCTTTTCACCACGAAGGATGTGCTTGATAAGGTCGTTGAACGCCGGATTCAGAGTGAGAAGAAGACCGAAGACCTTGTCTTGTTCCTTTCTTTCGTTGAGGATGGCCGGATCTATGGTGCTCGGCCGAAGCATCTATAGTTCGGCCCAAAGAGACCTAAACTTGCCAAAATGCTTTGCGAACTCCAAGTCTTCTTGGTGAAGACAGTTGATAGCCTTTTTGACTTCAAACACCCTGGTCAAGTTTGTCACGTTTCCATACACGTTCGCAATTGTCTCCCATAACTCCTTGGCCGTCTCACAGTAAGAGTATGCTTCAAGGATTGGTGCATCAAGCGAATTCTGAAGAATGGCAAGCTCGGTCTGATCTTCTTGAAACCATTTGATTTCCTTCTCGAGTTCAGCCTCCTTGTCTTATTCCTTTCCTTCTTTACCGTCGTTCTTGGTGACTTTCTTGGGAAACTGGTCCGTTTCAACGTGAATCCATAGTCCCCGGCCACTCAACGCGGTCTTTGTGGTTCTTTTCCACAACAAATAGTTGGCCCCCTTTAAGACCACCGGTGTAACAATAGGTTTGGTAGTGTCCATGAGCGAGATTCGCGAAAGATAGAGAAAAATGATAACTAAGAATGTCGAGTAGCGAGTATGGAATGCAAGTAACCAAGAATAGAGAGAAAGATTGAAGAGGATAGAATATGAGGGAGAATACGAGTAGGTTTAGAGAATCAAAGATCGAAAAACTGCTCTGATACCATGTTGGGATTTAAGCGGAAGAGGTTGAGAAGAAGAGAATTGTCGGCAAGAAGAATGAGAGAAAGTTATATTCCATAAGTATATCTTACAAAGGTTTACAAAAGACTATATATACTAAGAGAACTAGGGCTACACCCTTTACAATAAATCACATAAGAGATAAGGAAAGAGAATTGGTTCTTCCCAAGATTGAAAGCGACCCCTCCTTGTTTCCTTAAACAAAGCACAACCCGTGACTCCACTCTCTCTTCTTCTCTAACGGCTACAAGGAGGATCTCGAACCTTCTCATGGGCTTACACCAATAAGGCCTCCTTATTCTCATAGATGACTGGGCCTTGTCACATAGTTGTACGGACGGCCTCATAGTTGTACGGACAGGGTGATCTTGGTCAATAGTCTAGCCTTATGCAGTACTGTTCTCGAGAACCACTCTTATCTTTGAGTTCAATACCCTCTGGTAATCTCATATAAATCTCATTATCCAGTGGACCATATAAGTATGCAGTTACAACATCCATTAACCGCAAATCCAGTTTTTCTCTTATAGCCAGACTTATTAGATATCTAAAAGTCGTTGCATCCATCACAGGGGAGTATGTCTCCTCATAATCTATTCCTGGTCTTTGAGAGAATCCTTGTACTACAAGCCGTGCTTTATATCTCACAATTTCATTGTTCTCATTTCTCTTCCTTACAAAGACCCACTTATGTCCAACTGGTTTAATTTCAGGTGTTGTCCTTATGATCAGACCAAACACACTTCTCTTCTTCAAATAGTTTAACTCCACATCAATAGCTTCTTTCCATTTTAGCCAATCTTTGCTTTGAGTGCACTCTAATATAGATGTGGGTTCATGATCCTCATTTATCTCAAGTGCTACCTTGTATGCAAATATATCATCGATGTCGACATCTTTACGGTTCCATTGAATTCCAGACATGATATAATTTATTGAGATCTCATTATTATCAATACCTTCAGGACTTTGAGGTTCAGCGTCCGGAACCTCACTTAGTTCCTTAGGCTTTGCCGCGGCTATGTCTGTATTTTCTGTAATTCCCTTAACCTTGGTCTGTTTTGCACCTTTAGACTTCCGAGAGTTCTTATCTTTGGAACCTAATGGTCTACCCCGTTTCAAACGTGGCTTAGACTCTGTAGCAACTTGATTATTGTGTTCGTTTTGAACATCAATACGTACTGGTGCATTGCAAGCTGGTATGTACGATTCTGTTACTCTCTTTGGGTCAGCAAAGAAATCTGGCAATTGATTAGCTAGCTTCTGTAAATGAATAATCTTTTGAACCTCTGCATTACATGCTAGAGTTCGAGGATCTTGCCAATTTAAGGATGTTTGATTCCATGTTAATTCCTTGACCAGCTTGCTAGTCTCACCACCTAACATAGGGAATTTGGACTCAACGAATTGACAGTCCGCGTATCTAGCCTTGAATAAATCTCCTGTTAATGGCTCAAGATACTTTATAATGGTGGGAGACTCATATCCAACATATATTCCCATCCTCCTTTGAGGTCCCATCTTAGTTCTCTGTGGTGGAGCAATAGGTACATAAACGGCACAAGCAAATGTTTTGAGATGGGATATGTCTGGCTCTTGACCCGATAATAGTTGGGATGGTGAATATTTGTGTTCACTAGATGGCCTGATGCGTATAAGTTCTGATGCATGTAAGACTGCGTGTCCCCAAGCCGACACAGGAAGCTTCGACCTCATTAGCAATGGTCGAGCTATCAATTGTATTCGTTTAATGAAAGATTCAGCTAATCCGTTTTGTGTATGGACATGTGCCACAGGATGTTCCACACTCACCCCCATAGACATACAATAATCATTAAACGCTTGGGATGTGAATTCACCAGCATTGTCTAGACGTATAGTCTTAAGTGGAAAATCTGGAAAGTGTGCTCTTAGCCTTATAATTTGAGCAAACATCTTAGCAAATGCTAGATTCCTTGTGGATAACAAGCAAACGTGTGACCATCTGGTTGATGCATCGATCATAACCATAAAGTATCTAAATGTCCCACAAGATGGGTTTATTGGTCCACATATATCACCTTGTATCCTTTCCAGGAAGTTTAAAGTCTCTTTAGTGACTTTTACTGGTGATGACCTTATGATAAGTTTCCCTTGTGCACATGCTACACAAGTGAGATGTTTAGGGATAACTTTTCTCTCTTTAAGGTTGTGCCCATTCAAACTCTTAATCAATTTACGCATCATGTTCAAACCCGGGTAGCCTAGCCGGTCATGCCATAGAGTGAACTGTTCATTGAACATTTTGTGCTTTGCCAAGTTAGCTTCTATCATATTGATCTTAGCATGGTATAAACCAGTGGCTAGTGCAGGTATAGTCTCTAGGACCTTCTTATGTCCTTTTACAATTTATGTAATGTATAGGAATTCTTTAGTTCCTTCACCCTTGGTTTCAATATGATAACCATTCAGTCTTATATCTTTAAAGCTCAATAAGCTTCTCTTAGAGCTGGGTGAGTACAAGGCATCACTTAATTCAATATGTGTGCCATTAGGCAATATTATGTGAGCCTGGCCGTAGCCTTCTATCAAATTTGTTATACCCGCAATTGTACTAACATTGGCAGTTTTTATGATGAGGTTTATGAAATATCTTTTATCTTTTAGTATAGTGTGGCTGGATCCAATGTCCACCACTAGTTCACTCATATCCTCAGCCATTTCTATATAAAACAACATTTTGTGTTTTGATTTAATAAGCCAATTAAGTATAAAATAAAATCTTTAAATTTAAACCAAAATAATTATCCAATATATAGAAGGAAATCAAAACATAAAAGCATAGAATTAAACCAAAATAAAAACCGAAATTCAATCATCACTCCTAAGGCAATCGGAAGTCTCATAGGCTAGGGAGTCATCATTCTCATGATCGAAGTCTCCTTCATCATCGAGATGCACATAGTTGGCTTCTGGATTCTTCTTCAAGACCTCTTGATATGCATCAATGAGATGTTTGGGTGTTCTGCAGTTCTTGGCCTAGTGGTTAGACATACCACATCGGTGACAAACCGATTTAGCCTTGGTGTGTGGTTTAAAGGACCCACGGCCCCTACCACCACGTCCACGGCCTCCACGGCTAGCTTAGCCTCCTCGACCACCACGTCCTCTGCCACCACGGCCACGGCCGTAGTGTCTTTCTCTGTGGACGTAGTTGGTCTCCTTAGACTCCGTAAGCTCTTTAGGCTCTACTGCAGTTTTCTTTCCCAAATCAACCTTGTGTGCTTCTGGTAATGGGGCTGAACAATGAGGTCTCATAGCACTATTTATCAGCAACATCTCATTGTTCTGCTCAATGAGATGTTGCTGATAAATAGTAAACATCTCATTGTAAACATTCAATGAGTTCTCCATAGTCAGCAAAACCTTTTTGCCGGTATTGTTGCTGAAGGACTATGTTATTAGGGCTGAAGGTAGACAATGTCTTTTCTAGCAGCTCCTTCTCTGTCACTTCAGTACCACACAGCCTAAGGAGTGAGACAATCCTAAAAAGCTCAGGAGTTATACTCATCCACGGATTTGTAATCCTAGATCCTTAGGTTCTTCCAATCGAACTCGGCCTTTGGTAGGAGCACCGTCTTTTGTTGTCCGTATCTGCGTTTAAGCGCTGTCCAAAGGGCGAGAGGATCTTCTATGAAGAGGTACTGATTCTTGAGACTCTCAGCAATGTGATGGTGCATGTGCTGGATACACTTATTCTTTTGCTTGTCAGTGCACTCATAATCCTCTTTGGTGCATTCGAACAAGTCCTTTGACTTCAGATGGATCTTAGTGTCCATTGTCCATTGCAAGTAGTTGCTTCCAGAAGCATTCAAGATACCATAGTCTAGGCTCTTAAGGCTTGCCATCTGCATAAAACAGAAAATAGACAACCGATAATTAGCATGCGATATTTGAGATCGAACCATGCAATCAATCAATAGGCCATGCGGTATTTGAGACTGAACCATGCCTTAGGCCATGCGGTATTTGAGACCGAAACATGCCTTGCCTCTTACAAATTTCGTGGTTTATATTCATGCATGCAAAGACAACAAAAGTAAATAGATAATGCATGCAACAATTTCCTTATTTCTAGATAGGATTCCTTTATTTAAGTTTTCCTATTCATTCTAGGATTTAGTAATTATTGTTTTAAGAGTTTTAGATAATTACTATAATTAATTAGGAACTTATCCTAATTTATGTTTTAATTCCGATTTCATGTTTTAATTTTATAGAAACTTAACAAAAGTTTTAATCTCAATCGGATTCAATCCTAGAACACAAGACTAATGTTTTCTCATGGATTTCGAGTTTACGATTTTCGATCAACAATCCTAAGGACAAGACTATGTTCAAGTTTTATGTCTAAGCAATCCTAAGGATTAATTCATGCAGCCGATTCTATAACATCCTATACATGGTCCGATTTTAATATGATGCATGAACAACCAAGTTTTGAATATCCTAGAACAATTTGATCAATATCTTTCTTATGAATCTCGAAATCTTAACAGTTTAGTTCTAGGTTCTTATGCAACAATCAATCAAGCAATAATAAGCAATCAATCAACCGGATTTTAAACTTGATATATCTTGGTGCAATTCACAAACAATCTAACAATCCTATGTGACCGGTTTTAGAGTTTTATAGGATTAGAGATCTTTAAAGTTTGTTTGTTTGTGTACTTGGATGTTTTAGGGTTCAATAGCTTTAAGGTTTAAATTCGATTATATATTTTTAAGGAGGTTTCGGATCTTGTTTACCTTAACACCAATTAGGGTCTGACCGGTTTTGATCTGGGAGCTAAAGACCTCAGATATACCTCACAAACCTCGAGCTTGGATGGACCACAAACCTCGAACAGCTTCCCACGAACGGATCTCGAACAGCTCCTTGTACCGCTCGCACTCACCCTCGAACCACGAACCATGAACCTCGAGCTTGTTGTGGATAGAACTTGATCACGAGCTAAGGTATGCTCGTGAACGCCAAGGGAACTTCGAGACAAGGAGATAAGTCTCGAAGGGAAGGAAGAACAAAGGCGGTTTAGGGTTTTGGAAGAGAGGGATGAATCGGCGGCTGTTTAGGGTTTTAGAGTTAGAGGTTATCGTTCTGATAACGTGTTGTAAACTAGAGAGTTTAGAAAATAAATCTCTTGTTCTTATTAATCAAAGGTTGCTCGAGGTTACATATATATAGTAGAAGACTTTCCAAAACAGAATAGGAAACACATAAGTTAAACCGACATAAGCTAAGGACATAGTCGATGGGCTTTGGGACAACGGACCGTAAAGTATAGAGATTAATAAAGGGCCGGTTATAGAAGTCCATTCTAGTGTTTTACAACAAAGACTTTATTCTCTAGGGATCGAACCTTTTATTGTCTCAATTTGTATTGATGTAGATTAGAATTTACGAAAAAAAAACATGTTAAAGAGTATATTGTACAAACAAATTATAATAATGCCACGCCACAAATGTATAGGCATCATCACTAATGTGCGCAGCTATTGCCTTAATAGATTCAGGTAATTTTGAAGAGATACACTGTACACACAATTGATACGGTCATCAATGAGAAATTAGTTCCCATAAGTAGTGAAATAATTTTTCTTCTCATATCCAAAGAAAATCTTTAGGTAACTGTAGAATGTGGATACTGATAAGTGATAACGATTCAACCACCAATAATGTCAACTACATAGTGCGACAGTAAGACAAGATGCACGTTGGTTACAAAGGTTGTAGTGGTACCTTGTCTCAATTCGTTATCTCTTGAACACCTCTTCAACACAAAATCACTTTCTCTCATAATTCTAGAGCCATCACTAAAACTATTTAATAATTATAATATGTAGAATCAAAGATATAAAATAAATGTTGTAACTTCTTGTATATTGAATAGCAAAAATCAAGACCTTTTTTTTTTTGAACAAAAGTAAAAATCAAGACCATATACACCCAAAATTCACTAAAAAAAATCATTGACCAAAAAAGTAAAAATAGAATAAAAAGTTTGATTGGCTCGTTGTTAGCCATCAAAATGGCAATCACAAAGATGATATGAAAAGTGGCATGTAAAGTAGTACAACTTTTGCTACACCGTTAAAAAAGTTTGATCGTTGCCAACCGAAATCAAAGTCCTTTGAAATTTGTTTGAATAACTTAGGATATTGTATTGAAGATTCACACAATTCGAGTTCCTGAAGAGGCAAGCATTATACAACCACCAAAGATCAGTGTTCGAAAAAGCGTTCTAGGCGTCCGTTTCCATCATATCTAGGCGTTAGGCGCTATAGCACCGCCTAAACGACCGTTTTGACCGCCTAAAATTGTATCATCATTTTAGTTTATTTTTAAAATTTTAATTGCACAAATTTAACATTTGTAAAGTTTATTTTCATAAACATAATTATAAATGTTTAATATGTTATTTAAAAATTAAAATGAATTGAAATAATGTTTTAAACTATTTTTTGTTTTTGATTTAATATTTTTATTATTCTTATACATATTTTGTATAATTATGTATATAATATCACATATATAATAGTTTATAGTGTAAACGCCTAAACTGTCTAAACCCGTTCAAATTTCGATTAGCCGTTCTAGGCGCTAGGCGTTAGATCACTGCCTAGTTAACGCTTAGTGCTTTATTGAACACTGCCAAAAATGTAGATACTGATAAGTATGCTAAGCTTTTTCGGTTCTTTAATTCCTATAATGATTTTTTTCTAAAAAATGTAAGTGAAATTACCAAAGATAATAGTCAAAGTTATGGATGGTTAACGAGTAGTAAATACTGTAACAAGAAGTCATCCTCATTTTTTTTTTCTTTTTTTTTTTTTTTTTTTTT
>NC_025686.1:16467982-16492600 GCF_000633955.1 Camelina sativa
TTTTTTTTTTTTTTTTTTTTTTTTTTCTCTTTAGAAGATTTATATTACTGAATAAAAGAGTTTACAAATATACGGCTTTTAGTAGCCCCGCTCATATCACCAGAACCCAACCAAAAAGGAGCAGAAACAATCATAGTAGCCTATCAAAGATCTCTCAAAGCACATTTGATTTCTCAGAATCGAACAGCTGAGCAAGCCAAGAAGGGAAACCCCTAGCTACATACGATTGGCGACGATCCTCTCTCGTGACACTCTTTGCAATCAAGTGAGCCGCGAGATTTGAACTTCTATTTTCCAAAAAAACCTTCCATTCAGATAAATCTCGAAGAGCTTCAGATATTTGTGAGGACTGTGCCTTGAAAGATGGCCAGGCTGGAGGCCTAGTAACCGCTCCTACCAAAGCACTATCCTCCGAAGCGAAGATAATCTTTGAGAGATTATGACTTTTCAAACTATTTATAGTCCATAACCAGCACTGTAGGCTAGCATCCATTTTACCAGAAACTGTGGCAAAGGATCTTCTACTGTGCAAAACCGTGTCTCCTCTTTCGTTCCTTAAAACCCAGGCTGCTCCCCCCGACTTTGAATCTTTATCCCACGAAGACGCCATATTACATTTGAGCCATTCGTTTGGGGGGAGGGACCATTTCTTTTTAACAACAACACTATTTGACCTTGATACCTCGGTTGAAATCTCAGCCTCAGCGTGCGCCTGGAACCACTGAGAGACGTTATCTCTGATCTTTAAAGTGGTAGCTAAAGTGCAGAACCCTCTTCCCTCAATGGCGAAGAGATTTCGGTTTTTCCACAGCTGCCAAAGAATCCAAGGGAAAGCTTTCCTTGTTTCCCGAGAGACACTTAGATTTGTGCTCATGAGGAAGAGGTAGTAAAAGTTCTGAAACACAGAACCTTGATCAAAGCCACTGGGTGGTGAGGGATAGTTGTAAAGAGCCCAAACCTGTTTGGCAATAGTACACGTGAAAAGGACATGATTGCTCGATTCCCCCTCTATCCCACATCTTTGGCATCTTGAATCCACTTTAAGTCCCCTCGCTATCATCTTATCAGCCACGGGGATTGCTCCACTTACAACTTTCCACATGAAATTTTTGATCTTTGTAGCTGTATTGCATTTCCATATCTTCTCCTTTATAGGGAGAATCGAAGGTTGCATCAGTGCTTCTCTTAACAGCTCGATCTTTTCTCTTTGGTATTCTGACCAATAACCAGATTTCACAGAATATGCTCCACTCTTTGTATGCTCCCAGATCATATAATCCTCTGAAGACCTTACTGGTTTGGTTCTGAGAATAAGCTCAACATCCCTTGGAAAGAAATGGTAATGCAGTTTTGTCAAATCCCATGAATGAGAAAGAGGATCTAACAAATCATTAACCATAAGGTCTAAGTCGAAAATGATGTTTTTCATGAGCGGAGCTCGCATCACACCGTCCAGAATCCACCTTGTCGTCCAGACCGAGATGGATGTCCCATCACCAACCATTTGTCTAAGCCCTCTCTTCAACAATTCTCTACCGTGGGAAATACTTCGCCAGGCATAAGAAGGTCTGTCACCCATCACTGCACTGAGGAAATCAGTATCTGGGAAGTATCTGCTCTTGAAAAACCTGGCAAACAAACAGTCTTTATCTTGCATTATCCTCCAGGCTTGTTTTGCAAGGAGAGCCTGGTTAAAAATTTGAATGTCCTTAAACCCGAGGCCTCCTAGATGTTTTGGTATGCATAGCTTATCCCACCCAATCCAGTGCATCTTTCTTTTATCTTCTATGGAGTTCCACCAAAAAGCCGACATAGCTGAAGTTAAGGTCTCACATGTCTTTTTTGGAAGCTTGAAACAAGACATGGCATACACTGGCATTGCCATGGCTACTGATTTGAGAAGGATCTCCTTACCTCCCTGGGACAGAGTTCTAGCAAACCATCCTGACATTCTTGATTTTAATCTCTCTGAGATATAATTGAGCATTTCCACTTTGGATCCACTGAAACATTCAGGCAGTCCTAAATACGTTCCAGCTCCCCCTTCTTTTGTGATACCGAGATTCTCAGAGATTAAACCTTTTGTTTGCTGTTCAACCTTCTCTCCAAAAGTTATGGAAGACTTGTCCAAGTTGATTTGTTGACCAGTTGCATCACCAAAAGAGCCTAAGATAAGCTTAAGAGCATGACCCTCATCAACTGATGCTTTAATCAGGAAGAGGCTATCGTCAGCAAAAAAGAGATGATGGATCGCCGGACCTTCAGGAGAGAACTGTATACCCGAGATTTTACCCTCCATTTCAGCTTTATTCAAAAGGTGGGTAAGCCCTTCAGCACAAAGCACAAACAAAGCTGGAGAAAGAGGGTCCCCCTGCCGGAGCCCTCTCTTTGGGTTAATGAGACCAAAAGGTTGCCCGTTTATTAACACTGTATAAGTGACTGTTCTTACACAGAACATTACCAATTGAATCCACCTCGCATCGAAACCTAGAGCAGATAACAGAGCTTCAAGATAATCCCATTCCATGCGGTCGTAAGCCTTGGACATATCTGTTTTCACAGCCATCGAAGTTTTTGAGATTTCCTTATGAGTCCTTAGAGCATGGACTGCCTCATGAGCAATAAGAATGTTGTCTGATATTAATCTCTCCGGAACAAAGGCCGACTGGTTTGGTGAGACTATCTCAGACATTATAGGTTGGAGTCTTGCCATAATGATCTTTGCTATCACCTTATACAGGACAGAACAAAGGCTGATAGGTCTGAGGTCACTCATTAGCGTAGACTTTGCTTTTTTTGGAATGAGACATAACTGGGTATAATTCCACTCTTTTGGAAACTCACCAGTTTCGAAGAAAGCTGTTACCTCCAAAATGACCTGAGGACCAATAACATCCCAATATTGTTGGAAGAATAAGCTTGTCATTCCATCGGCCCCAGGAGCGCGAGATGGATTGATGGAGAACACAGCTTGCTTGATCTCTTCTTTTGTGACTCTCTCAAGCAACGCTTGATTCATCCCCATCGAAACTCTAGGTTCTAACCCTTCCAGCATAGAATTGATATCCACCGGATGAGACGATGTAAACAAATTCTGAAAATAAGTAGCCGCGACATCACCTTTTGACGCTTCAGAACAATGCATTACTCCATTTGGGTCTTGTAGTTTATCTAACCCATTCTTGGATCTCGTTTGTTTGACCGATGCATGGAAGTATTTGGTGTTTTTGTCACCTTCAAGCACCCAGTTTGCTCTACTTTTCTGTTGCCAGTGCGATTCCTCCTCTCTATTTGCTTCAACCAGCTTATTTTTCAGGAATCTCAACCTCTCAGAGGAGGGAGAAGAGGAAGAATGAACCGCCTCCAACTCGTTTTGAATAGAGATAATTTTTTCTTTTAAGTTTAGGTTGTTGACCTTCTTCCACTTGCTGAGAGCTCTTCGACAATTCCTGATTCTTTCGGATACCAGAGCTTCATGACGCGGTGTAAACTGATTCCATGCTATGCTCACAGCTTCCTTTACCCAAGGCTTGTGTAGCATTCTCTTATCGAATTTAAAAGATCCCCTGTAAGACTCTTGAGATGAGAGAAGACTAACCAAAACAGGTCTATGATCATATCCTCGTTTAGGTAGAAAAGCTTGGCTAGCTCCTGGGAAGAAGGATAGCCAATCTTTATTGGCGAAACATCTGTCTAGCTTACATTGGATTCACAAAGTACCTCTACGCCCTCCCCATGTGAAGCTATTCCCCGTACTGGTTAACTCGCGCATGCCACAGTCTGTAAGCATTGTAGAGAAATCTAGAAAAGTAGACTCACTTCTCTTTGGCCCTCCTTGTTTTTCTGAGTTGTTTAGGATCTCGTTAAAATCCCCCATCATACACCATGCCCCTTTCCTAGCTATGCCAATCCTTGTTAGTCTTTCCCACACCTGATGTCTTAGCGTAGCATTTGGGTTCCCATAAACACCCGTAAGGAAAAAACTGTAGCCACCGAACTGTACAGATAAGTCTAGAACATTTTTGTCCTCATATATAACCGAAATATCTACATTCTTCTTCCAAAAAATGGCGAGACCCCCACAAGTGTTAATTGGATCCACCGTATATACATTATCATACCCCAGCCACACTTGAATATCTACCAAAACATTTTTACAATTCATTGTCTCCATGAGAAACAGAATCTCAGGGAAATGCTCTTTTCGCATCTCCATGAGACGAGGAACTGTCAATTCTTGAGGCCGCCCCAATCCTTGGCAGTTCCAGCTCATAAGTCGCATCAGATGTGCGACAGTCCCTCCTTTGGGACTATCAATGGTGCTCTTGCTCTTCCAGCACTGGAAACACCTTCCAGATCATTATCTGCCCTCCTCTTTTTCAGAACTCCCTTCGCTGCTCCAGGATTTTTTATCACTTCTTCCTTATTCAGATCCTTGTTCCTTCCTTTTAACACTCTAGCTTTCTTCTGATTCCTTTTCCGGGGATTTTTATTTTTCAGACTAGAGCCGGAAGGACCAGCTTCAGAGAAGCCTATCCTATACACCGAAGAACTAGTCTGAAGAGCACCAGAAGTAAAAGAGGATCCTGAGGCCTCTCGACCAGAGTTCTCATAAAGTCTGCCCTCCGAAGAACCATACTCCTCAGCCGGATTTGGGGAACCTCCCTGACTGGAAATGCCCCCCTGCTTGTTTTTTTGGTGATGTGGAGAAGATAGATCAGAGTCGTAACCAAACACGAGACCTTTCCCGATATCCACCTCATGCGATATTAGAGGAACAGGTTCCAAACTGAGAGCAGATTTTTGAGTAAATGGAGATTTTTCAGCCTCTGCTACTGATTTTTTAACTCTCTCTTCCTTTACAGACAATTCTTCACCATTTGCCGTCAATAGGTACTGCCTCATCCCTTCCAAGATTTCAGTGGCAATACGAGGACGACCTGAAAGGGGGTTCAGTCCAACTTGGTGTTCGCCTAGCACTCCAAATAGTGGGTCAGACTCCTTCAGGACAGGCGCAGGCTTTTGTTTCTGAGTAGGCTCCCCTCTTCTTCTATTCATCTGAGATTCTTGGGTTGCCTTTACCACTAAAGGACATAACGACATCTCATGGGTGAGACGTTGGCAAGAGTAGCATCTCTTTTGAACCCTTTCGTAATGGAAGAAGATTTCTACAGACTGATTATGTGGGAGGCCTATAACCTTTGACTTCCTTAGTGGCTTTGATACATCAAATTTGATTTGGACTCTAACATAAGGGTTTGCTTGGGTAAGATCTGGGTCGAAAGCCACTTTAAGAACTTGACCGACAATCTCTCCAATTGATGTAATCGCAGGAGCTGTATAGTGATTTATTGGAAGATTGCGGATTTGCACCCAAAGCGGTACATATTGGAGAGAGTTTTCCGGCGGGATCTCAGACCATCTTTCAACCACTACACCCCATTCGTTAACATTGTGAAAACCTTTGTGAAGTACATCCTCCAAGTCGTGTTCACTAGAGAAGATAAACTGGAATTTCTCTTTTGACAAAGCTATTCCTCTGACCTTGTCGTATTTCTGCCATTTCCTAGGTAATTCATGAATCGCTCCCGCAACTGATTGACAATTTGGGTTTAAAATTCTACCAACCAAACTCATAGCGTTGCGTTCACACGAACTGAACTCTGGTAGATCCGGAAGATTGAATGGAACATCATCTTCTTCAAGAGACATGGCCATCAAGGCTTTATCCATAGCTACCGACATCTTCTTGCAATCTGAGACCGATAATTTTAACTGAAACCACACCGCTTTATCCACAACACACTTCAATCTTCAAGAACCCGAGAAGAGAAAAGCCAATTTCGACCAAACAAGAACTCGATCTACTATTCCTTTGCGAAGAACAGATAGATAAACAAGTTTTGAGGAAGAAAAGGGTTACAAACAGGACCAAACGACTTAATCGGGTAGAAAAAGCTAAAAGGGAAAGTGTTTTTCCACGCTGGAGCTCTAAATTCTAGAAGAAACGAAAACTCTTTTAGAATTAGAGAGTCTTAAGCCCAAAACAAGGGTCAACTATACGTAAGTTATTTACCATACATCATTTCATTTCCCTCTTAATCTAATCTACCAATCTTAATCAAACTCCTAATTTAGAAATCAAAGATAATAAGATAAAACCAATCTTTACATACTTGACCGGAGAGATTTCACTCCCCCTGTCGACGCCTCTGACGGGTTTCGACTCTTCTTCCCTTTGTTGTATGGTTAATTCAAGAACATAGTCATATTTTTCACTAAAAAAAAAAACAACAAGAAGTCATCCTCATAAAGAATGTTATTATGACCAAATATTTGAAAAATATAAAATGAGATAAATAAATAAATAAAGTGAAAATTAAATTTGAGGTGACGCATATTAATCAACAACGAAAACAAAAGAAGTACCAAAATTCACTAGTCCTGAGTCACAGAGTCATGACAAATAAAGACGTCCAAAGTTTTTAGGGTCCATCGATTCTATTACAGAATACCAAACTCAAGAAAAGTCATACAAAGAAGTATCTGAAATTTTTTATTATCAATTTAGAATAACTTGTGTTACGATTCGGGTTAGGTACGGTAAGGCAGGTGTTAGTGATGTGTTTGCAACACTTGTTACGTTCATATTTATTCTTTTCTCGGGTTGAGATATCTGTACATTTTCTATTTCTGGAATTCAAACCGAAATGATTATAAGAAATTGACGTAAATAGAAAAAAACGTAGCAACCCAAAAAAAAAAGACAAAATGATGTAAAGTTAGAAATAAAAGAGAGGTCAAAAGCGAGCATTATATTTTACTTTCCATGTACGAGCCAATAAAAAAACTAGACCTGAAGAAAAGTTAGAGAGTTAGGAAAAAAAGAAAAAGAAAAAAAACCCATAAAAGTATTGTTGTCTTGTCACTTAGCGTCTCTATTTATAAACCACTAAAATAGATTCCCTACCTTCACTAAACGATGAAAAAAACCTGCTTTTGACATGACAATCTCACTATCAAACTATAACTTCTCCTACTCTTATCACACACAACAGGAAATTGCAGGTAAGTGTTTGATATCTCCAAAACAGATAACAAACAAACAAACCAAAGGACCTACTTCTTCACTTGTGTTCCGTACAAAGAAAAACTCAAATGTTCTATTGACCAGACAGACCTTACACAAGAGATACATGAGGCACCACACGAATGGATCAGAAACCGAGCTAACCCGTTAAACCCGAGGGAGAACAGAGTGATCAGGTCAAGGAAAACAAAAATGGGATTACCAAAAGAGATAAAGAAGGTGGGGAACCAAGGGGGATATGTGGTTAATAGAGTTTTTTTTATCTTTCTAATTTCAAAAAGGATAGATGAAGTAACAAATGCTGGACCCTAGGAATGGACTACGTTTCGACATCGGATTTGTCAGTCACATTAGGACATACAACACAGTTCCTCTTCCATTTTCTTGTTTATCCACTTTTAAAAAGATTACCTTCTTTTTTTATCTTTCTCTCCTGTGGCATTATTGAGTGGAGAGAGATTGAGAGTACTTAACTGATGACACTAGACAATCAGGGAGCAGATATGATCTCCAATAGATCTTTGTTTCTTGATTCCCCTAGAAAAAGACATGACTTTATCACTAATAACGCCAAAAGCATGTCCCTCACTGTTTAGGATATTAGAATGTGACCCAGGCGATTGAGCGCATAACAGAAAATGATATAGACAGGATCAGAAAATTAACAAGGAAATATCTTTATTTACCAAGAAGCTCTGTAAATATGTTTGTGGGTAAGTGTTTTATTCAAACACATGTTGTTAGGTCATGGCGAGTAAGTGCTTCACAATCCTGGTTAGCAAACCAATCACATTGAATATACTGGAATGGAAGAGTTCTAGTTTCTTCCCTACCTTTTTTTCCTTTTTCTTTCTAGATTCTAAACAAAAATAACCAAGAAAAATGATATTGGGCTCTGTGTGTGTTTGTGTGTGTATAGTGGAAGTCTTACTTGTACAGCAAATGGACTGGTCTTTGAAGGGCCATTGGGAGATAGTCTCTATCATTGAAACTTGTCAGCTAAAGGAGCCTGCAAATACATCGACTGCAAAAAAACAAGTACAGCTAATCTTTGCTTTCTTATCTACTTGTGTCCCTGCAACTGAATATTCACTTGGTCTCCCCGGAAGAAAAAGACACACCAACCAAGAATAGGGAAGAGATAACAATTGAATTCACGAGTCCAATAATAAGCAGCATAAGAGACAACTTTTTTCATCATATAGGTACATGACTGTGCATATAGTATCCAGTAAGGTAGTCTAGGGCCTAGGCGATACAAGAAAATAGAATACTTTCATTGGCATACCAGATATTTTACACTAAGCATTCTTTTCTACGACATAGTCTCTATCTTATATAGCCCATGATCATCGGAGATCATGACTCCACAGGTGAAGGAAAATATCTCCTTTTATTTATGTAGAAAGACGTATATAGTTATACATGTTACACAGATAAGCATTTCATTGCCCTGGAATTTTTAAATAAACATGGCAGACAAAACTGAAGTCAGGAATCCAACTTGCCTTTCAAAAAGGACCATGTGACACAGAATAGTTTTTTCCTCATGTAATGACTGTGGGCTTCTCCCTCCCTGTGAAGTCCTTCAGCTTTGATACAGACAATGCGAGATCTGTTACAGAACAACCAGATCAATTATTACCACAGTCATGAATAAGGCATCTTTAAGTCTCCCGAAACAAAACAAGAACGAACCAATTAAAGGTTTTAGAGCTATTTGTGCATCCACATCATGCTTTGAAACATCTGGCTCAAATTGTTCAATGTATATTCGAACTGTAGCACCAGCTGAACCAGTTCCCTGGAACAAAAAAAAAAATTAATAATCTAAGTTAGGTCACTGTGTACGGGCCAATGTGTTACATATTTTATTTTAAAAGAATCTACAACTTACGGATAAACGAAATATGATTCTGGATCCATCCGTGAAAACAAACCGAACACCTTGCTTGGATGCAACACTTCCATCAACCTAAACAGAAATGTAGAAACTTGCTCAGGATATTAAAAGTACAGGCATGGTTGAAACATCATTAACATTTTTTATTGTCAGACTTACAGGATCTGTGTATGAAAAGTCATCTGCAAACTGGAGGACATAGTTTCCTGAGAGATGAAAGTTGTTATGAACAATAAAAATAAGTTATTAAATGCGGAGAAAGAAATGGACTGGGATGAACCTAACCATAACTTTCACCGGCCTTGCTCTTAGACACAATATCTCTAAGATACTCTATCATTTTATTGGCTCCTTCAGATTCACATTCCTGATCACACAGTCATAAGAAACTAAGGGGTTTCTACAGTAAAATGTAATACTCAGAGACATGTTAGAAAAATCATACACAATCTTACTTCATAGTCATATCTGGAAAAGAAGTTCCTTCCATACGTCGCCCAATACTCTTTCACAACATCTGCAACAGAGACCAACTTGTCCCCTGCTTTCGTGTCCTTGTTGCGATGAGCTAGGATCGAAAGCCACGCCAACACAGCCCTGTCATTCAAGGTTAAAGTCATCCTACCACATAAAAGCAGAGTAGCATATCCAAAGCTCTGGAATGAGATTGACAAAGCCATATACGTAGAAAGCTTCATGATAACCAACTTCAGTAACAGCACGCATAGATTACAAAGATTGAGTCGGGAACAATTTAAAATGACACACGTCTTAGTAACGAATCTATAGCTAAATGATGAAGTAATTCATGGTTGATTCCAGCTATAGAAAATAAAAACTATCAGATGGTTCAGGTCAGTATTTTGGGAGTTTCACTCACCAGATTACCAAAGATCAAAGTATCATAAATTTTGAAAAAGCCATGATACAATGCAGGATAGATTTAAACACCATTCACAAACTGATATGTGATGATAAAGCCATTAAGACGCCCACTATCATAGATAATGAAAACATTGCATGTCAAATGGTTGGTTTTTCGCATATTCATTCACCCAGTTGCTAATGAACATAATGTTTAAGGAAGAGAGTACCATATGCCATCCTTTTCACGGATGTGATCAGAGCCTGTACCAAAGCTCTCTTCTCCACAGATTGACAGTTTTCCAGCATCCATAAGATTTCCAAAAAATTTCCATCCGGTGGGAACCTAGAAAAAACAAGTTACCTTGTCAAAAAATTTTCTCCTGATATATATCAGGTTGCAAATCTGGAATTCCATAGGTTGACTAAAATGGTTGACCTCGAAGAAAGGAAGTTTCAACTTCTCGGCAACACGATCAAGAGCACCGCTTGTTGGCATTGAGCGTGCTAGCCCCTGAGCATAAAATCCATGTCCATAAACTTTAAAAGGCACTCTATCTAATAGAAAATAACGAAAAGCATTTTATGCAAAGCAGTCCACACCTTAGGGCCAGCACGGAAATATGGGATTGCTTCTTGTGCATTGGCTGCGATGATAGCAACAGAGTCCGAAGGAGTGACAAAGAATTTGTTTCCTAAAACCATATTTCTGTCACCATCACCTGTCAAGAAAAATGCACTAAGGTGACTAAATTCGGGGCCAATGTTTCTTTTCCTAAACGAACAAGAAAATTTGAAAGATATATGTCCACAATCATACCATCACTTGCTGCTCCGAAATCAGGTCCATCATCACGATACATGACATCAACCAAATCCTTTGCATATCTATATTTAAGAAGGTTAATAGAAGTTACATTGTAAGTGAGTGTGGTGAAACGTCTCTTCAGTTGTTGCTTACGTCAAATTAGGATCTGGATGGCCATGCCCAAAATCTTCCAGAGGAACCCCGTTGGAAATTGAATCCTACACAACATGCTTAACATCAACATCTGAAATATCTAGACGTTCCAAAATATAATGACATATTAATCTTAATGTCCAAGACATACCGGTTTGGCTCCAAGATTATCGACAAATATTGGTTTCGCATAAGCACCAGTAACAGCATGCATGGCATCGAACATGAACCTAAAGGGCAAGGAAAGAAACAAACGTATAAAAAAGTCATCAAACAGTGGCCTAGTTTCGGTTCTTAGCACGTTGAAGGAATCTGCAACCAGGCTGAAGGCGCATATAATAGGATCATCAACACCCAAAACTGACATTAAAAAACTTCTAGCCTGGTTGGCTTTATATGTAAGAACATACCCAAAATCTGGTCTTGAAAGAAGACCTCTGATGAGATCAAAGTCAAACACATCCTGCATAGAATACCATGGATATATGTCACATGTCTAATGTCAAACAAACCCAATATCAAAAAAAAGAAAAAAGCATATGAGGGTATTCTTACCTCCATGAGCTCCAAGTAGTCGGAAACGGGATCTATAACTTCCACACTGAAACTCCCATATTTGGTAACGCCAACTTGAGAAAGATCAATGTCGGGAATTTCTGCCACCTTAATCTCAGAGATCTAGAATAGTGTACCAGAGAAGAGCCCATTATACAAACAATTTGACAGGACACCACAATTTCAGTGATCATGAAGGGAATACTTGGCTAGATGCTTACTGAAAGTGTATTTCCATAAATTTTGTCAGTAATGGATTCAGGAGCCGGCTGACCACTGCTGTAATTGAACTGGAATTTAACAAAGATAGGATAAGGTGATTAGTTAATCTGCCAGCAAAAAGCTGATTGTAAATAACACTATAACCCATTGTCGTTGAAGACCCAAATATCAACACATAATGAAAGATAATCTAAATTACTACTTTTCACATATACTAAGGTTACAGATTAAAAAATGAAAAGAATGTAAAGGCATGTCACTGATATATCACCTTGATACCCCAGTCATATTCAGGTCCACCAGGATTATGACTTGCACTCATAATAAATCCTCCATTTGCCTGTGAAAATTATTATTACAAATATGAGAAAATAGAAAAATGATGTTGCACTTTTTAAGAAGATAAAAGTAGAAAAGCTTGCCTTTCTTTTTCTGATTACAGCAGAAACTGCTGGGGTTGACAAAATGCCTTCCCTACAAGTGTTTGGTAAACAGCCTGATCAGTATATAAACCTTAAGGACGAACTGACAGAGTAGCTCAATAACCCCCAAAGCTAATTCTTACGTAAAGATACAAATAGCTAGGGAGACCAATCTTTCAGTATTTTATTTCATCATCCAAAAAAAAAGAAACTAGAAATGGCTAATGAAACTTACTTTCCAACTAAAATTGTCCCAACTCCATTCCCAGCAGCAATTTTGATAATGATCTGTAAGAAAAAACACACGGCTTCAACAAATGAAATGAGTCTTGAGCAACATATAACTTTTGAAAAATACTAAAAGTAACCTGTGAAGCCTCCTTGTTGAAGTAACGACCATCACCTCCTAATACCAACGTCGCGTTCTTATAATCCTCAAGTGGTAATGAATTAAACAATGCCTAAGCCACAGAAACGATTAAAACTATTCACCATTGAAAAAAAAAAAGAGAAACATGAATTCAGAATTGCAAATCAAAACCGGAGTTTACAAAATCAGAACCTGAATCCAGTTGGCTAAATAATTCTCTTCCATGAAAACTTTAACCTGAACTTAACAAAAAAAAAATCGAATGCAATCAAATTACTCCAACACTAGAAATTCCTAAAATCCAGGAAAAAAAAACGATCGATTACAGTCAATAACCTTCTTCCGTAAGCCGCTTGTTCCAGTCTTCTGACCTTCGATAGGCTTCGTCGGCAACGATTTAATCTTTTTTTTTTTTTTTTTAAAAAGCCAAAAACGAATCAATAACAAAAAAAAACAATTTTCAAAATTCGAAAATAAACGCAGCGAGAGATGAACGAAATAAAACCTCAATGCTATCAGTTCCGGCGACGACAGCCCCAGAAGATGAAGATAAAGCTACAATTGACTGCAATCGCGAAGAAGCCGGCTTGGTTCTGAGTTGAAATCCGGAAGAGAGAAGAGACGGTGACGGCGAAAACGGCGAATACTTAGCGCCGGCGAATCTAGAAAACAGGAATACGGTATCGAATCTCGCATAGGTGGACGCCATTGTTGAATCTCGAATCGATCAGTGAGAGAACTGAGAAGTGTCCGTTAAGAAAAAAAAGAGTGAAGAGGAGGAGGATCCTGGGGAAGAGAGAAAGTAAAGATAATTTGGGTTTTAATCAGAATCCACATGTACCAATGCCTTCGCTTATCTTCAGAGACTCACACTACAGACTACAGAGAGTATTATTTTATTTATTTATTTTTCGGTTTGGAGGATACATGTACACGTGTCACCGATTCGATTAGTACTATATATTCTCGGGTCTGTCGAATAAAACTGTTGTTTGGAACTTGTAGCAAAAAAAGATTTGGTAGCTTGTGGAATAATGGCAAGATCTTCTATAAAATAAATGTGAATATATACTACTAGAGTGAGAACATAATTACGATCTTGATAACGTATATGATGGGAAAATATCATCAGGCATAGGCGCATAGGCATATTAACCGGAACCGAATAACCAAACCGAAATTTAGGATTCATGGTTTTATTTTCACTAGCTTCCATGCCTTGATTTTTCGTTATCATTTGAATTTTTTTTTTTTATCCATTGCATATCTCTCTACTTACTCTCTTGGTAATTGACGACTTCATCAAAAACTACAAGCTTCCATTATAAATGTGAGATAAAACACACTCACAAACATTAGTAATTTCGGGAGAGAGATAGAAATTGCCTTGTAAACTTTGTAATAATTAGTGTGCCCCAAATTTTAATAATGTAATATGATGTGGAGTGGAACACATGATTTTCGTCAGTTTTAAGATTAGGAGGACCGACGTTGCTAATTCGAGAAATATTTAATCCTTTTAGCAAGCAATACACTGAGCTTATCGAAGTTCTTTACGAGTCAAAGGTACACACCTTTTCCAAAAAGAAACGTTAACCATTTCACCATTTTCGATGGCCTCCCACAAATAATTGGGCTGTCTCGATCGACTCGACCTCTACTTGGGCCTCTTCAAACTTTTGGAAACCCAACTTCTTCTCTGCCGATAACCAATTTATCCACCACTAGTGAACCGAACACCATACCGAGAGCAGAGTACATCTAGCTCAACAACTCACACTCCAATTCAAAATATAACAACAATCCACTTAACTATTAGCAGAAAACTATATGAAAATATATATAATTACAAATATTCATGTATCGTTTCGTCGTGACTTTTAGACAAATCTTCGGAATAATACCCCAACCCCACCTGGCCACCTCTTCATCTCACTTAGCAACAAGTCAACTCTAGTAGGCAGCAGCAGCATATTCATTTCCAAGTTCAAGATTCTGCTTTCGTAACTATTCATTTAATAAAGAACGTCCATCAACTTGTAAATCTATCAGTATTTCTCTTAAGCTTCTTGTAATCTCTTCTAATTTAACGAGAATTTTTAGGAAAAAAAAGAAAAACAGACATAACAACTAAACAAAAGAAAATCACGAACGGATGTTTCTATTTCTTGTCATCCAAAGAACGAGGCTTCTCTCATTCTCTCTAATCGTACTTCACGGGAAAATATATAACACCCAAATCATGTTTCATGCCAGCCACATTAAGCACGCAATTTTTTCATCATATATATATATAAAATACTATAGGTTATATATTAGTATTACACTGAATCTGTGAATGAATTAAGCTACGATTTTTAAAACATTAAAAAATACACTGTTTACCGGAAAATTGAATTTTTAGGAAGGTTTTAAGTTTCACTTGGTGAACACGTTGCAAAAAAATTTCCCATTATTTTTTGTTTCTTTGTGACATCAACTTTTTAACGTTAATATCTATTTTGTTTTTTTGTTTTTTTGTTTGTCGATTCATAGATATTCGGTGACGTCATCATGAAACCTTACTAATACATAACCAACTTCGTCTCTTCATCTCTACTAACAATTACCAAAACAGAAAAAAACAAAAGCACACAAATTTTCAAATCTTTTCTTCTCTCTTCTCGCTCGTTCTCTCTCTGTTCCTTCTTAGATCCCTCTCTGTTTCCTTCCGTTTTAGTCTTTTTTCGAAATCTGAAGATCTCTCCTTGTATCGAAAAAAATGGGTGAGAACGCCATCTCAGGTTCGTTTTTCGAAACCTTTCTTTTGTTCTTGATCTGACGCTCTCGAGTGATCTTTAACAAGCTGGATTCGAATTGGGTTTTTCGTTTTAATGGAATTAAGTATCTGGGTTTATTGTTTATGCCTTAAAGCTTTGTTCTTTGATCATATATCTTCTTGGGTTTTTGTTCTATAGATCTCTCTCTCTGTTCATCTTGTGTTATATGTTTGATTGACAAAAAACAAGGAACTTTTTTTTAAGTTGTTTGAATTCGAATTTTTGATTTGCATGTCTTTGTCTTCTGGTAATAGGGAATCTCAAGAATCTAACGATTGATACAAAAGATTCAGAAACTCTTGTGGTTTGTTTTGGTGAGATGTTGATTGATTTTGTTCCAACGGTGGGAGGTGTTTCACTGGCTGAAGCACCAGCTTTCAAGAAAGCTCCTGGAGGAGCTCCTGCTAATGTAGCTGTTGGTGTCTCTAGACTTGGTGGCTCTTCTGCTTTCATTGGAAAGGTTTGACTCATATAATAGTTTGATCTTCAGTCATAGGGCTCTTGTTTTTGGAACCAATCTTAGTTTTTGATCTTGTTTGGAAAAAATTTAGGTTGGTGATGATGAGTTTGGAAGAATGTTAGCTGATATTCTTAGGCTGAACAATGTTGACAACTCTGGAATGAGATTTGATCACAATGCAAGGACAGCGCTCGCCTTTGTCACGTTAAGAGCTGATGGAGAGAGGGAGTTTTTGTTCTTCAGGCACCCTAGTGCTGATATGCTTCTCTTGGAATCTGAACTTGACAAGAACCTAATCCAAAAGGTAAGATTAGATCTTTTAGTTACTTGGAACCACATTTTGGAATGAGAGACTTAAGTCCACTGGTTTGTTTTGTTTGATTACAGGCCAAGATCTTTCATTATGGTTCTATCAGTTTGATTGAGGAGCCTTGCCGTTCCACTCAGCTTGCAGCTATGAAAATCGCTAAAGCTTCAGGGAGTCTCTTGTCTTATGATCCGAATTTGAGATTGCCGTTGTGGCCATCAGAAGACGCTGCAAGGAAAGAGATCATGAGTATTTGGAACTTTGCAGATGTGATAAAGGTATCTATGATATTTTTTACTCCCAAGTTAAGGTAGAAGATCAGATCATCATCCCTAGTAGTACTTGAACTGACACAAGTTTTTGTCTGAGAGTTTCTCAGATTAGTGAGGACGAGATCACATTCCTGACTGGTGGAGATGATCCTTATGATGATGATGTGGTGTTGCAAAAGCTCTTTCATCCCAATCTCAAGCTTCTCGTTGTTTCAGAAGGACCTAATGGCTGTAGATACTACACTCAGGTTTGCTTTCTCTTTTTTCTAAAACTTCTTCTTCTATATCAATGGATATCAGATTACTTATTCTTGTAGCTGTATATTTTCTTGTAGGAGTTTAAAGGTAGAGTTAGTGGAGTAAAGGTGAAGCCGGTGGACACAACAGGTGCAGGAGATGCATTCGTGAGCGGTCTATTGAACAGCTTAGCTTCTGATCTCACTATTCTCAAGGTGCTTTACTTACTTACTCACCTTCTGTGGCTTTTAAGCTAGACTGAATCCGAACCATTGGTGTTAAACTATGTGAAATTTTGCAGGATGAGAAGAAACTAAGAGAGGCACTTCTATTTGCAAACGCTTGTGGAGCCATTACAGTAACAGAGAGAGGAGCGATTCCAGCTATGCCTAGCATGGATGCTGTTCAAAACCTCCTATCATCTTCTTCTTCTCCTTCTCCTCGCTCCTAAAATGCTTCACGAGTCTCTCTCTCTTTTGAATGTATCAATTCATTACCTTTTTACTGTATTTTTGTTGGTTTAAATCTTTTTCCCCAGTTTGTAGGAACTCAAAAATGTTGTGTGTGTGTTTTTAGTTTGTTGATCTCCCGGAGTTTTAGTATTGGGGTGGTTTGGTTTTATGTTCAAGTTAGGTTTCTACAAGACTCTACAACTACATATAAGGAACAACAACTATTTCTCATTTTGTAAACTGCTTGCCGTTTTTATTGAATCAAGGACGACACACACTCTTTGACGCAAACCGACAGGTCTCGTGAACCATTAATTTAATTGTTAGTAAAAAATAACCGGTTTACGGTTTACGAGGAGGTTCACCACAGGTTCCTCCTCAACGTGAGTAGCACGTGATACCTTTTTGAAGTCAAACTTAATTGGGAAATGGGTATAACCGACATTTCACAATATTGACGGCGTTGAGAAAGGGACGTTAAGTCTGTAGTGAAAGTTTAACGAACTTTAAACTTTTTCGTTTTCGCCGTCAAAATTAAAAATCAGGGGGACGATTCTCACGTTCTCCATCACTTCCCCTCGATCCAAACCAGAGTGAGGAGGAGTTGGAACTACACGCAAATCACGTCAAACTGTAATGTGAGATTTTGAAATCGAGGAAGAAGACGACGAAATCGGAGCATCTGATTTTTGGAAGTTTGAGAGAAGAACAGATGATGGCTTCGGATCCAAAACTGAAGGCTGAGATCGGACCTGATGGTCTTGCTAGAGAAGCTCCTGTTATTGCTTACACAGAGAAGGTACAAAATCACTCTCTCGATTCGTTTGATGTATGTATCTTCGTGTGATTCGCTGTTGTTTTACTGAACGCCATTTGATGATTTTTTTTTGTTCTGAATCAGATAATCGCGGAAGAGCAAGTTCAGTTGAGGAAGTAAGTACTTGTTTTGTTTCTGATTCTGGGATTTTGTTTGATGCTTTAGGAATGTGAATGTAGTTGTTTCGTTTGTTGGGAAGAAGGATGATAATTGAGTATATCTATGTTTCATCATCTTGGTAGATACATTGAGGAGAACTATACAAAGATTAGGGATGTAGAAAGGGAATTCGGAAACCTTACTATGGAAATGAAACTCACTGCTGGACCTAAGAAAGCAGGTTTGGGCTAGTTCATTGCTTTTTCATCAATTTGATGACATTGTTTTGTTAGATGGAACAGTCTTGTTGATTTAACTTTCTTGTTTTCTTTTATTGTCAATACTCAAAGCAATGGAACACTTGAGAAAGAAAATTGAAATCGCAACTGAAAAAATCCATGTTGCTAAGTTGAAAGAAGAAGAAGCACGAAAGGTTTATCTCTCTTTCTTGATTTATGTAGCTAAGCGTTTTCTCCTGTCATGTTTTTTTTCTGACTTCTCACATTGCACGTAGAGTTAGTTATCGGTTGATGTGAACATTTTCTATTGCCTGTTTTTTGCCCCATTAGCAGAATAAGTCATATCAATGGACATTTCAGATATCATGGTCTCATAATTATACCTTTAAAGATAGCTGAGTAGATGAACTTTTGCTTAAGTTTCCTTCTGAAGAAGTTCTTCTACGTTGTTGTTTTTTACTTGCCAATGCTGGAGTATCCTGTTTCATGTCATGCTGTGATATATAGGAATTCAACTCTTCTTCAGATTGTTTAACCCGACCTTTGAGGTCTAGAGATTGTTAATTTAACCTCTTTCTCTTTTTAGGCATTTGAAGCAGCATCAAAAGTTGTGAAGGATGAAGAAGCAGCAAAACAGAGTCTTTGTGAAGATTTAAACCGTCTGGTATATATATTTTCTGAAAAACTGATAACGAGAATTAATTTCTTCTCTTTTGAGAAACATTCGAGTTACTGTCTTTTGTAAATTGTATATGTAGGTACAAGAAAGCAGCAATACGCAGTACGCCAGACTTGAGGAATTGAAAAGGAGACTAGAAGCGCTGAATCCAAATAGATCATCTACTTCTGTTCAGCAAGTAAACAATCTCTCCTTCTAGTTCACATTCAATTTGTCTCTGGTAACACAACTTAGTCTTAACTGTAGAGACACCAGATAATTCCTGCATCAGTATGTTGTTAACCACAGTAGATACTTTGCAACTGTTACATGAGGAAACAAATCTAGTTGCTTGGCAATCAGTGGATACTTGAAAGATGTTATATATATTTCTGATTGTGTTCCATTTATAGGTCCAAGAACCAGAGACTAAATCTGTAGTAGACAGCTCACCAGCACCCAGTGGTAATCAGACACACCCGGAAAAACCAGAAAATAACCAGGGGAAGGAGGAAGAAGGTAAAGAACATGGACAGAGGCCAGCAACAGCGGAAGGAGAATCAAAATCGAAAAAGAAACCACAGATTCAAGGAAGGGGAAGAGGAATTGGAATCATGAACAAAGGGAGAGGAGGTTGGACAGGTGCTGGATTCGATGTGGATGGTAGAAATTAAGATACATAGATCTATAATACATTCGAAAGCCGCCTTTTCCAGTCAGAATTACATGTCATATATTGTTTACCAGGTACGTTACATTCATCTGATAGTATTGATAGACCTATCCACAGAAACAGAGAACTCTCGTAGCAAATATACTTGTGTTGATGGAATGAAAAACCATTCAATCATATTTGGGTTTTCATTTATCGTTTCTTGAGTTTAGGTCTCTAATTTTGTACAACTGGCTTGATGTAACGATCCGAGAACGGTTAAGAGTTTTATATTGTATAAGATGTTGCCATGATTGGTAGTAATGGTGTGGAGGACAAGCTTCATATGTCTACATACATATTCGATTTTGAATGGGATCTCCTGAATTTTAACTGAAACTGATGGTGGTAGGTAAAGGAGTTTTGTATAAATGAAAGGTCAAAAGAGTAACAGTGAATCTTCTTTAAATGCTTCTTCTCTTCTCTGCTCTGTGTGTGTGTCAATCAAAATAATGAATTATAGAAACAAGTGAACCTGTGACCGATCTGCGTCAGGGTAGTCCACAAGTGGGATCCAGTTTTGACGTCACTTGAAATTTGGTTGTATTAACAAGTTTTTTGTTTTGTAGTAAAATGTTGAATGTATATGCTTGGAACCAAAATATTCGGATCCGAGATATTATCTATTGTGGTTCGAATATAGGATATATTGAATTTCTGGATTTGGATTTGTTTAATGATTTATATATCATATTCGGATAAGGTGTAGCAACCTTTTGATATATAATTTACAACATATATTGTACTATAAGATACCTCAAAAATAAATTTAAAGTTTTATTTATGAAAAGGTTGGATGTTCTTTTTAAATGCATTTAACTTTACGTTCTAATTTCCTTTCGTTAAAATCAAATTTTCAAATACTTTCAGTTGTAAAATTATATAATATATTATTTTAATACAATTGTTAAAAGATTTGGGACCAGATATCCTGAATTTTTGGGAGTCTTCAAAATATGTAGTAGTAGTATCAACAAGATTTTTTTTTTCTTTTTCTTTTTTTTTCTCCTAGTTATGAAATCTCAAAAGTGTCATTTTCGCCTTGAATGCCCTAGTGTTGTCTTAGCATAATAATAATTCAATATGCAGTAAAGGTTACATTTATAATGTCTGATCTTTTCTCTAACTACCCCCTCCTTATAATCCCATATGCATATATGCTGTTTAATGTTTTTCTTTTTTGTCTTTACTTATATATACTATAATATATTATATACTAGTAGTATTCCGTGCACGGGCAAAATATTTTTTCATCAGCTAGAAAATTTATACGTGTATATTTTAAAAACTAATCAAAATATTTTTCACAATGTTAAATCCAAATATCATATTTCAATTTGATTTTAGTTTGATTATTGCATGTATATAACCCTAGACATATCTATATTGTAATGGAAAACACGTCGTGTCTTGTCCCGTCTCATACCGTCATTTCCCGTTTAATCCCGTCTTGTATCAAATTATATACCTGTGATAAAGATCAAGTATTGAGTATTCATTTTATAGACCCGTTCCGTTACCTAACCCATTACTGGATCATTACTCGACCCGTAAACACCTGTTTTTTAATGTTTATATTATTATTAATATATTATATATATATAGAATGATTTTGCAACATATAATTATAAGTTATTAGTTTCCCTAATTTTTTTTGGCGGTGCAAAGAGGAAATTTAGTTTTAAGGTTTAAAGTATTAGTAAAATAATTTTAAAGGTTTATAGTGTTAGTGAAATTATATCGAAAGTTAAAGTGGTACTCATCGACAATTTGAATTTTTAAAATGCAATTTTTCCTTTTGAATTTTGTAATTTTACATTTTTGAAACTTTAAATTATAGTTTTATCTATTTTTATCTGGTGTCCTTTTTCTGAGTACCCGTATTTAAGGGTTGAGTAATAGTAATTCCCATAATATACGAAAAAATAAGTTGTATGATTATAATTGTGTTTGAATACAGATTAATGTTTCTTTAACTACTAAATATGGAAAACTCTCATTAAATGTGAATTTTTTGTTAATATTAATTTCAAAATTAAAAAATCAAATTATTATTAAATAGCTAAAAGATATATTAAAATATTTTTGATATCAGTGGTATTATCTCTTAATGTTTGCTTATTTTGTAGTAAAACTTCCTTTTCTATTTTTATAATCTTGATTGGATAAATTGATGGATTTTGAAAAACAAAAACCATGTTAAAAACAGCTATTATTCAAGGTCTTAATCAGTTAAACTTACCATAAAACAGAAAGGGGTCTTTTTTGTTTTGGTGGATTTACAAAAAATTCGAAATTTCATTGTCAATACTTTTTGCAAAAAAATTTTTAAAAAATTTAAAGGTGGAGATTCTGAATATTCGTTTAAAAAAATTAAAAATGAGATTGCGTATGAAAAGGAATAATCGGATAAATTTTAAAATATCTTTAATTTTTTAAAAGTTTGTTACCAAAAATTAAGGATCCGATTTAAAGTACATTTTTGGAAACTGAAATATTGCAATTATCAAAATTTGTGAGGGTAACTGATTAAGAAAATTATAAAGGAACAAATAAATAAAGAGGATTAGATTAAGGAAACGAAAACTAAAGAGAATAAACAATAATGATCCAAACCATAATAAAATTAAAATTAAAAAGTGCTAAAAGTTATTAACGAGAAAGAAAATAAAATTAACTTTATTTATTAAGATATCTTTAAAATTCGTTCTTGACGACGAATTAGGCTATAATTCTCTCCCCAAAATCTTAGTATCATCTGATCACAAAGCTTCATCTCTCAATGGAAGAAGAGGGACTCTTTCTGTATATCTTCTCTTCCTCTATGTATATCTCTCTATTACTATAGTTAAACTTTGAAATTTCAGAGGAGAGTTTGTTTTCAACAAGCCGCTTCGATTCAATTTGATGTATGAATAATTGTTTTTGGTGTCAGCATCTTACATCATGGGTCTTCTTCCTCAGACTCTCACTTGATTCTTCGGCCAATAGCTGATCAAAAAGACAAAACTACTGAATTAAACACTCCTACTTTGATTCACTTCTTAGATGATCGTGATAAAGCAATAAAAACATCCCTTCTAGAAATAAAAGAAAAACTAATTATTCATTAGATAACCGTTATAAAGGAAGAGTAAACAAATATATCATCATTAAACAAAAAAAACAAATTTATCTTAAAAAGTTTATAAAGCAACATCTAAAACATGGATTTTAATTTTAAAGAGTTTTTAAAATAACCTCTTCAAATGACCCGTTGAAAGCTTAAACGATCTATGTAGAAGATCGTTTACAGGGGAGCCAACAATCTCTTAAGCCATATTGTCGAAAAGCATCAATATCATCTGACCAGTTCCATCCATACTTTTCACATGAAGCTTACACCTTTTCAAAACAAAAGGTGATAATTATTAAATTTTGAAACCGCAAAATAGATGTCTATTGTGTAAAGTGAGTAAATCTGACCAAACAAACAAACAACAATCTCACCAGCAGCATTCTCCATTGTCCTAGAAAATAACATTTTCAAAATGTTTTAGATATTTTTTTTTAAAAGAAACCATGGATTTTTGTACCCTGTAAAAGAAAGTTGATGTGAGTATTATAAACATGTGAGATAATTATTATAAGCAGATGTATATTGCCTTCACATCACCGTCTTTCAGGTATGGAGGACCTTCACTTGCATACATCACACGTAGGGATGTTAATTTGGGTAAACCCACCCCATTTAAACCCATCTCATTTAATCCCACCCCATTTAAAAGTATAAACCCATTTAAGCTAATATATATTTGAAACCCATTTAACTATACCCACTTAAATATACATGGCCCTATTTAACCTATTGAACCCATTTAACTATATTCTCTCTTTGAACACATGTTTTACTTGATATTGTCTATGTTTTTGATAAGCTAAGTAGCACGATACAAATCTGAAACATATGTTATGTTTTTGAAACAAATGGAAAATGAGAATATTCTATGACAAAAGCTTCAAATAACAAATATTCTATGACAAAAGCTTCAAACTTTCTTATCATCTTCCGCCGTTAACACCATGACTCATGGCACACTTGAACCTTCAGATCTTGAATCATGTACTCCAGAAGCGGTTCTAGCACCTTCATAGTCAATGATAAACAATACAACAACCAAATCAGTCAAAAGCATCATATTCTAAAATAGCATTCTCATTAGAATCAGACTAAAACATCAAAGCAATAGACTAAGAGATAAACTTCAAAACCCATATGTAGAAAACTGACGATTATCTCAATCAGTCTCAATTTTTTATAAATCCTCCTATCCTAATGTAAGAACTCATACCTAGATCTGTAATGTCGCGACAACCACGAAGCTTGACTCAAGTCAGATTCGAGCAACGAACCAAGGTCATAACCAAAGCTTCATCCTCAAGCTAAAAGACCTCCGATCACAGCGAAGAGCGAGCTTCGTCACGGAATCAAACCGATCGAACATACAAGGCAAGAAAGAGAGGATCTCAGGCTGAGATTCTCAGCTTTGGCATCGAATTGGGGAAAATTGTTTAACCCTAAGACAAAACGGCAACGTTTTGTTTTATGTAACGAAAAAAGAAAACTCAATGGGTACCCGTATGATTACGTAAAAGCCCATTTACTAACTGGGTTTAGTTGGTAAACCCATTTTATTCCATTTAAATTATTTTTGATATATGGGTTTATATGGATAAAATTTTTTACACATACCCATATATTAAATGGGGGTTTTACACCCAAATTAACATCCCTAATCACACGTCTTGTACGGCTTCACATAGTTGAGGAATGTCACGGATTGAGCTACTACTAATTGCTATGGAAAGAAATTTTTATTATTATTATTATGAGGTAAGTTGATTGCTTGATGAGTTAAGATAGCTAATGATACTCTATATTTATAGAGAACTTAGATAATTAGGGTATTATGTTGATCGTTTATTGAAAAACTTGGAGAGAAAGCACAATATCTTAGATACAATAAACTATTTAAATATTTTATTATTATTATTTTAAAGTAGAATGAATGATACCATAGTTTTATGGAAGATTAGAATATATTTGAAGATTGCTTGATCGTTATGATTGAATGATTGTTTATGACTGAATATGATGCAATTCTGTTTAGGAAATAGCC
>NC_025686.1:16492711-16509770 GCF_000633955.1 Camelina sativa
CTTCACATAGTTGAGGAATGTCACGGATTGAGCTACTACTAATTGCTATGGAAAGAAATTTTTATTATTATTATTATGAGGTAAGTTGATTGCTTGATGAGTTAAGATAGCTAATGATACTCTATATTTATAGAGAACTTAGATAATTAGGGTATTATGTTGATCGTTTATTGAAAAACTTGGAGAGAAAGCACAATATCTTAGATACAATAAACTATTTAAATATTTTATTATTATTATTTTAAAGTAGAATGAATGATACCATAGTTTTATGGAAGATTAGAATATATTTGAAGATTGCTTGATCGTTATGATTGAATGATTCTTTATGATTGAATATGATGCAATTCTGTTTAGGAAATAGCCGTAAAAGTCTGTAACATCCGCAAACCAAATAGTGATATTTGGGGATGGGTGTCGATCGACACCATGTGTGTGTTGATCGACACCAGCTTTTTTGGTTCGACCAGATTGTTTTAATTCGCAATTTTTGGATTGGTTTAGTTTAATTGGGTTGTCCAAACCGGGTATATAAGCGGAGAAGCAACAAAGTGAAGGGTATTGGAGTGTTTTGGTCGCCATTTGAGAGAAGAAAAAGAGAGAAAGGAGAGAACTTGTGAGTTGAGAGGTTTTTGGCTTGTTCTTGGTGGTTTTTGATGAGATCTGTTGCTGGGGAAGGGAGTGTTGTTGCTGGGAACGAAGTAGAAGCTTCTTAAGGTGTTGTTTCCACCGTTGCTCAGTTAAATCTTCCTGCAAAAGAGGTGAGTGCATGACCATAGCTTATCTAAGCTTGAGAATTCTATGTTTTTGTGTTCTTTGAGTTGTTTGATTGATTCCTTGCTTGCTTGTGGTCGATTTGGGGTTTCTATGGCCTTATGTGGCATGTGGAAGAGTTTGGGACGCTTGGGAATCGTTTGGAGGAAGACGATGTTTGACATCAGTGTAGATCGACACCATTGGTGTGTCGGTCGACACCAGAGCAAGGACGGCTTGGGAATTCTATGGAGTGTCGATCGACACCATGTGGAGGTGTCAGTCGACACAACTAGGATTTTCGGGAGGTGTCGAACAGGTGTCGGTTGACACCAGAAAGGTGTCGGTCGACACCAGGTTGTCAGTGTCGATCGACACTGGTATGGTGTCGGTCGACACCAACCTTCGTTGGTTGATGATTGCTTGCTTCCTGGTTTGATTGTATTTGTTTGATGATTGTTTGACATGGGATTCTCAAATGCTTGTGTGTATAGCCAGTAGATGGGAGGAATACCTCACTGAGTGTTTATGACAATACTCATGCATTTCAATTTGTGTTTGTGGTGCAGGTAAAGACAAAATGTGATCGTGGAATCAAGGCGATGAGGAGGAGGATGTTCTAGAGGCTTGATTGATTGTGGTCTAGCTATTGTTAGGTTGCTAGAATTGAGTTGATGGATCATTGTAGGATGTTGGATTTTGATTATTGACCTTGTTGGTTTATTTGATTATTTATTGTTGGAATCTTTACTGTTTTAATGGAATTATTTGGTTATCCGCTATTGTTGATTGTTGCTAGGTTGTTAGTGAGTATGGGACCACTAGAGAATTATTAATATATATTAAAAAAACCGGAAGGGTTGTTTCATTTTGGTATCAGAGCCCTTACGGTTCTAGGTCTAGGGTTCACTGTAGCTTTTGCTGTTGGTGTTTAGGATTTCATGCTAGAGTTGATTATGTGAGTTATTCAATTGCGTGTGGCATGAGGTCTTAGAACATCCTCTTCGAGCCTGCTTTGTGATTCCACGGTGAGTGTTGGGCATAATTTTATTCATGTAAATTATAATAGATAAATTCTATTATAATTATGATATATTCTATGAATAATAGAGAATTATGCATTCTCTAGAATATTCAGTCAATACCGGCCGTAACGGTAAATTGTGAGTTAACATGGGCCATAACGGTAAGCAATGGGCCAATACAGGCCGTAACGGGATATGGCTACCAATATCGTTAAGAGAATATTCGAGTCTATCTCTTGAGGAGAATATTCAAAACGGCCTTATCTCATGTAGAGGCGGTTACTCAAGCCCAAATCCCATAAGGATTAGGGTAAAGAGACTTCTCTATAAAAAGGGAGCAAGATCAACACAATAGGACACGAAATCGAGAGCAGAACAAGAGACCTAAAACATAGCCACACGACTCAATTCCAATGCATTGCTAGGGTTACTCGTTGTGCCTTAAACTCTTGTATTTGACTCGATACTTTGATCAATAAAACGACTATTCAATATCTATTTCTTGTTTCCGTAGTCTCTAAACGAATCGATTACTTTTGCCCAAACAGTGAGTTGTGTTCTTGTGTTGTTAGAATTATTTGTTTGCTTAGCCTTCTGTTCTTGATGATACAGATGGTTAGAGGTGAGGATGCTGTTGGTCGCAGGCGTGGATATGGTCGTGGTCGTGGATGGGGTCAGGTTCCCGAGGCCAGTGAGAGTGTGACCCATAGCATGGCCAGTGAGGAGGTGGCAAAGTCACAGGTTCATCCTAGAGTGTCTGGAGACCAGGATGGTTTGGGTGTCGGCAGCTGATGTGCCCGGTGTTGGTCACGGTGTTGCCCTGGGAGTGAGGGTTCCAGGGGAGGGTGCTCCAGGTAGGGAGGATGTCCTGATGGGCTTGCTAGCTTAGGTATTGGCGCGGTTTCCAGCAGCAGTGCCGCAAGAGGTTGGTGGGCAGGTTCCAGCAGTGCCACCACGGGTTGGTGAGAAGGTTCCTGTAGTGCTGCCAAATGTTGGTGGACAGGTTCTAGTGGTGCCGCCAGTGGTTGGTGGGCAGGTTCCAGCGGTGCAGCCTGCGGCTGGTGTGCAAGCAGTTGTGCAGCCAGGGACCAGGGTAGTGGATGCACAATATGTTCAGATGATGGTACAACTACGACATGTGGTTACGGGTTCTTTCTCGGGAGGCACGGATCCAAGTGTGGCGGATGAATGGAGGGAGCAGATGAAGGATATTTTCCAGTCGCTTCGGTGTCCCGACCAGTATAGGGTGTAGTTGGCAGTGCACTATCTGACAGGAGTTGCACGTGTGTGGTGGAGGTCGGTGACAGCACGGAGGGTGCAGCGAGAGATGACTTGGATGGATTTTGTGAGGGAGATTAACTTCAATTATTTTTTACAGGAGGCGCGGTTATTGAGGTTGACCCAGGGGAACCGTACGGTGCGGGAGCTGGATGCGGAGTTCAGTTTGCTTGTGGTGTATGTGGAGCCAGAGTTGGCTCAGGTGCGGAGGTTCTTGTTGGCTTTCTGGGACGATCTGAGGACTCGGTGCAGGGCGAGGAGCTACGCTACGAGAGCGGAGCTGGTAGAGGTTGCAGCTGGGATAGAGGATGACTTGAGGTCACAGGTGGTGGTGGTCAGTTCTCCGGTGCAGCCGAAGCGGACTCAGCCACATTCTGTTCTTAGCAAGGGCGGCAAGCCTGTGCAGGGGAGAAGCGGAAGTATGATGCTATGTAGAGATTGGGGTCCGGTGGTACGGGATGCTTTGGGTGTGGTAGCATGGACCACAAGGTGGCCAACTATCCGCAGAGGGGTGAGCAGCGGGCAGTCACGGAGTAGCGGGCAGATACCCTAGTGTGTTACCACTACATGGAGACGGGGCATATCAAGCCTCGTTGTCCCAAGTTGCAGCAGATGGCAGTAGCAGCGGTGCAGGTTGGATGGCAGCCAGGAGTGCAGCTGGGTGTGCAGCCGGTGGGAAGGATCAAGCCGACACCGCAGGTGTACTCGACTGCGGAGACCAGTGGCACCAGTGCAGGAGCGATTATAGGTATAACTTCTGAGACTCGAACTTGGTTAATTCAGTAGTTCAGATTTATGTTTGTTTACTTGTGATAGAATGTTAGGTTCTCAACACATGAGGTTTGTGTCGGGACCTTGTCGGTGGGCTGGTTTATGTCCCACATTCTGTTTGACTCTAGAACAACCCATTGCTTCATTACTCCGGAGTGCGATGAGAGCTCTAGTATCAGAGGAGATCTCGGTGAGAGAGCGGGTGTTGTCAGAGTTGCGGGAGGCAAGTTCCTGAGAGTCTTTGGCCGAGTGAGGGATGTGGATATTCATATCGCAGGGGAGTCGAGGCCGGCAGATTTGATTATCAGTCGAGTGGAGTTGTATGATGTAATTCTGGGGATGAATTGGTTGCATCGTCATAGGGTGCATCTAGACTGTTATAGGGGCAGGGTGGTCTTTGAACATCCAGAAGGGAAGTTGGTTTTCGAGGGAGTGAGACCGACTTCGGGGAGCCTCGTGATCTCGGACGTGCAGGCTGGAAAGATGATCGAGAAGGAGCGTGAGTCCTACTTGGTTACAATTTTGATGCTGGAGTCAGTAGGGCAGTCTTCTGTTGGAGGTATTCGGGTTGTGGAGGACGTTTTATGCGATTTAGGTTATCGTGGACTGTTTGACTAAGTCTGTACACTTTCTGGCCATCTAGAAAACTGATGGAGCAGCGGTTTTGGCTAGAAAGTACGTGAGGGAAATAGTCAGATTGCATGGTGTGCCTGCTAGTATTGTGTCTGATAGAGATTCCAAGCTAACTTCGGTGTTCTGGAGGACGTTTCTGGCAGAGATGGGGACGAAAGTGTATATGAGTACAACCTATCATCCTCAGACGGACGGTCAGTCGGAAAAGATGATCCAGACTTTGGAGGATTTACTGAGGATGTGCGTGCTGGATTGGAATGATCATTGGACAGATCATTTGAGCTTGGTGAGCGAACACGGCTGTCCACACGATCGGGTGCTCAAGTATCTCCTCGGGTGGCGGATCGGGTTGAGCATTGGGTAGGGTATTGGAAACGTCCACTCGCCAGTTGGGTATGCGAAACCTTTCCACCTCCTCGGGAATCGCGAGCAGGGATGCCTTCTCCTCTGGTTCTGGTAGCGGCGGAGGTTGATCTGGTTCCCTTCTTTTGATATGTTTTGATCTTTGGAGCCATAGGTGGATCCTTGAAAAGAAGAACATAGACTAAACCGAGATCAATAGGGTTAGTTCCCGAAAATCTTAGAACACTCGACTTTGAGAGAAAAATAGAAAGATGGAAGCTTAGGAGTTTTGAGGACTTATCGGTTTGATGTTGGGGGAAAAGAGGTTTGGTCCCCTTAAATAGAAGAGGCAGCCACTAGGGTTTCAGTTTTGGGGAATTCAGACTCAACTCGCCACCCGAGTAGGAACACGATTAGGCGCGTTGGGTACATATTCGGGTACAGCCTCGGGTTCCCCAAAATTTCTTTTTTTCTTCTTTTTTCCCTTTTTATTTTAATTTTATTATAATATATATATATATATTTTATAGAATACTTGAAGAAACATAAAACTATTATAAAATCCAAATGAAACAAAACAAAACAAATAAAATAAAATTAAATGAGAAGAGATTAAAAGTTACCTTTGGGACTTCCNTGAGGACTTATCGGTTTGATGTTGGGGGAAAAGAGGTTTGGTCCCATTAAATAGAAGAGGCAGCCACTAGGGTTTCACCGAGAGTGGGTCAGGGTTTTGGGGAATTCAGACTCAACTCGCCACCCGATTAGGAACACGATTAGGCGCGTTGGGTACATATTCAGGTACAGCCTCGGGTTCCCCAAAATTTCTATTTTTCTTCTTTTTCCCTTTTTATTTTATTTTTATTATAATATATATATATATATATATTTTATAGAATACTTGAAGAAACATAAAACTATTATAAAATCCAAATGAAACAAAACAAAACAAATAAAATAAAATTAAATGAGAAGAGATTAAAAGATACCTTTGGGACTTTCTCCCAAGTGATCTTGTTTTAAGTTACTAAGCTTGACTTTTCATGCTCTTGAAGCATTGTGTTTGGGAGGGAGAGGTTTCAGAGTCCTCTCCATTGAAGCAAGCTTATTCAACAGATTTTCTGGTTCTTTTCCTGGTTCCACAGCAAAGGCAGTATGAACTTCTTGGCAACGTTTGATTATCCTTGGCATCGTTTGGATGGATAAAACCTGACCATCAATGGTTGGCTTTTTTATTCCATTTTTGATGTCAAATTTCATTTTGATGTGCTCTCCATGCTCAATGCTTATCTGTCCTTTTTTTACATCTATCACCGCACCTACTGTTGCCAAGAATGGTCTTCCTAGGATCAGTGGATCTTCTGTTTTCTTATCCATGTCAAGGATCATGAAATCGGTAGGAATCTCCACTCTTCCGATCCTGAGAGGCAAGTTTTCCAGGATACCATGCTGATGCCTAATTGTCCTATCAGCTAGGACCCAATATAGGCTACTTGGTTAAAACTGCTGAAACCCATCTTGTTGGCAACTGAAAGTGGCATGATACTGACTGAAGCTCCCAAATTGCACAGACAATTGGTGAAGATCCGAAGGCCTATTGAACATGGCAGAGTGAAAGAGCTGGGGTCCTCCAGTTTCTCATTGATCCTCAGTTCATGATCTAAACACACTCCACTCCTCAGGATCGCATTCCCAATTTTTTCACAGCTTCCTTTACTTCTATCTTCCGCTGGGATAGAAGATTTCATGATCCCGATTTCAAGGATCATGAAATCGGTAGGAATCTCCACTCTTCTGATCCTGAGAGGCAAGTTTTCCAGGATACCATGCTGATGCCTAATTGTCCCATCAGCTAGGACTCAATATAGGCTACTTGGTTTAAAACTGCTGAAACCCATCTTGTTGGCAACTGAAAGTGGCATGATACTGACTGAAGCTCCCAAATTGCACAGACAATTGGTGAAGATCCGAAGGCCTATTGAACATGGCAGAGTGAAAGAGCTGGGGTCCTCCAGTTTCTCATTGATCCTCAGTTCATGATCTAAACACACTCCACTCCTCAGGATCGCATTCCCAATTTCTTTCACAGCTTCCTTTACTTCTATCTTCCGCTGGGCTGTTTCTTTGATGATTTCCTCTCTAAGAGCGTGTGGTGGCAAGAAATTAGGAGGGGGGGGGGGCTTTCCGGTTAGACATACGATCTGCAAGCGCCTCTAATTGGATGTCAAGAGCTGCTCTGAATCTTTCCTCTGATAAGCGGATTTTCACCCAGGGTATCAATTCCCTATGCAGTTGTAGTACAAAGGGTTATCAATCCAAATGGTTGTTTATGCTAGCAGGAAAGAACAATGCAAGTCAAGCCAAGCAATTAAGGATTTTGTCTAACAATCCTAAAATAATTGATGTGTGTGGTTTTTCACTTCAAATCTTTTACCTTAAAAGACCACACGACGGCTGAAAGTGCACAACTAATCGGTAGTAGTATTTAGGGATCGATCCCACGGAGAGAGTTGTTGTTCAACGGAAGTAAGTAAGACTAGGACTCAATAAAAAGGGGGTTTTGGTTGTCACGGTTGTAGTAAGCAAGTAAACGAAAATAAAAATGCAAGTAAAATAAATGAGACAAGTGTTGGGCATCAAGGGGAATCGCAGGGGTTCAATGATTTATCTATCTAGGAAAGTTTAGGGTTAGTTTATTTATCTAAAACTTGGACTAAGAAAGACTAATCATAGTTAGTTCATGAGGCTAACTTAAAGCATTAAGTAAATACTTAGAATTAATGCATAGAATAAACAGATTTTAAATCTAACAAACCCTAAAAATTGTCACCTAAACTAAGATCATCTCTCCCCTTTGATTATCCCTTTAAACCCAACTAGAAAACTATTCTAGCATGTTTAAGAGAATCATCAAAGCAAGGTTTAATAGACTCATAAACATAAAAGAATAAATAGAGGAAAGGGTTTTAGATATTACTTCAATGGTTGTCAAACAAAGTTGTAAAGATCTTCTTCCTTTAGAAAACTAATGTAACAAACGAACAAAAGAAAAAGAAAGAGTTTGGTGAACTTCAAGGCTTCAAGGATGAACAAGAGAGGGCTTTGGTCGTGGCTGCTTCTCTGGTCGTCGGCTTTTAGGGGCTGCTTTGAGGCACTTTGAAGGCACACTCTGAACCCTAGGGCATAGAAGAGTATTTATAGGGTTCTCTCCAGGTTTAGGATTTTGTAAGGGTAGAAACGTCTTCTCTTGATAAGTGCTTGGTAAAGGGCGGCGTAGGAAGCTTCTAGAACGGTGGTGAAGGGTTGGACTGGGCTGCCATGGTGGTCGGTGGACAGGCCTTCAATAAAATTAAAAAGTGGTAAAAGTTATTAACGAGAAAGAAAATAAAATTAACTTTATTTATTAAAATATCTTTAAAATTCGTTCTTGACGACGAATTAGGCTATAATTCTCTCCCCAAAATCTTAGTATCATCTGATCACAAAGCTTCATCTCTCAATGGAAGAAGAGGGACTCTTTCAGTATATCTTCTCTTCCTCTATGTATATCTCTCTATTACTATAGATAAACTTTGAAATTTCAGAGGAGAGTTTGTTTTCAACAAGCCGCTTCGATTCAATTTGATGTATGAATAATTGTTTTTGGTGTCAGCATCTTACATCATGGGTCTTCTTCCTCAGACTCTCACTTGATTCTTCGGGAAATAGCTGATCAAAAAGACAAAACTACTGAATTAAACACTCCTACTTTGATCCAATTCTTAGATGATCGTGATAAAGCAATAAAAACATCCCTTCTAGAAATAAAAGAAAAACTAATTATTCATTAGATAACCGTTATAAAGGAAGAGTACACAAATATATCATCATTAAACAAAAAAAACAAATTTATTTTAAAAAGTTTATAAACAAATTTATTTTAAAAACATGGATTTTAATTTTAAAGAGTTTTTAAAATAACCTCTTCAAATGACCCATTGAAAGCTTAAACGATCTATGTAGAAGATCGTTTACGAAGATCGTTTACAGGGGAGCCAACAATCTCTTAAGCCATATTGTTGAAAAGCATCAATATCATCTGACCAGTTCCATCCATACTTTTCACATGAAGCTTACACCTTTTCAAAACAAAAGGTGATAATTATCAAATTTTGAAACCGCAAAATAGATGTCTATTGTGTAAAGCGAGTAAATCTGACCAAACAAACAAACAACAATCTCACCAGCAGCATTCTCCATTGTCCTAGAAAATAACATTTTCAAAATGTTTTAGATAATTTTTTTTAAAAGAAAGCATGGATTTTTGTACCCTGTAAAATAAAGTTGATGTGAGTATTATAAACATGTGAGATAATTATTATAAGCAGATGTATATTGCCTTCACATCACCGTCTTTCAGGTATGGAGGACCTTCACTTGCATACACCACACGTCTTGTACGACTTCACATAGTTGAGGAATGTCACGGATTGAGCTACTACTAATTGCTATGGAAAGAAATTTTTATTATTATTATTATGAGGTAAGTTGATTGCTTGATGAGTTAAGATAGCTAATGATACTCTATATTTATAGAGAACTTAGATAATTAGGGTATTATGTTGATCGTTTATTGAAAAACTTGGAGAGAAAGCACAATATCTTAGATACAATAAACTATTTAAATATTTTATTATTATTATTTTAAAGTAGAATGAATGATACCATAGTTTTATGGAAGATTAGAATATATTTGAAGATTGCTTGATCGTTATGATTGAATGATTGTTTATGACTGAATATGATGCAATTCTGTTTAGGAAATAGCCGTAAAAGTCTGTAACATCCGCGAACCAAATAGTGATATTTGGGGATGGGTGTCGACACCAGCTTTTTTGGTTCGACCAGATTGTTTTAATTCGCAATTTTTGGATTGGTTTGGTTTAATTGGGTTGTCCAAACCGGGTATATAAGCGGAGAAGCGACAAAGTGAAGGGTATTGGAGTGTTTTGGTCACCATTTGAGTTAAGAAAAAGAGAGAAAGGAGAGAACTTGTGAGTTGAGAGGTTTTTGGCTTGTTCTTGGTGGTTTTTGATGAGATCTGTTGCTGGGGAAGGGAGTGTTGTTGCTGGAAACGAAGTAGAAGCTTCTTAAGGTGTTGTTTCCACCGTTGCTCAATCAAATCTTCCTGCAAAAGAGGTGAGTGCATGACCATAGCTTATCTAAGCTTGAGAATTCTATGTTTTTGTGTTCTTTGAGTTGTTTGATTGATTCCTTGCTTGCTTGTGGTCGATTTGGGGCTTCTATGGCCTTATGTGGCATGTGGATGAGTTTGGGACGCTTGGGAATCATTTGGAGGAAGACGATGTTCGACATCAGTGTAGATCGACACCATTGGTGTGTCGGTCGACACCAGAGCGAGGACGGCTCGAGAATTCTATGGTGTGTCGATCGACACCATGTGGAGGTGTCAGTCGACACAACTAGGATTTTTGGGAGGTGTCGAACAGGTGTCGGTCGACACCAGGTTTTCAGTGTCGATCGACACTGGTATGGTGTTGGTCGACACCAACCTTCGTTGGTTGATGATTGCTTGCTTCCTGGTTTGATTGTATTTGTTTGATGATTGTTTGACATGGGATTCTCAAATGCTTGTGTGTATAGCCAGTAGATGGGAGGATTGCATCACTGAATGTTTATGACAATACTCATGCATTTCAATTTGTGTTTGTGGTGCAGGTAAAGACAAAATATGATCGTGGAATCAAGGCGATGAGGAGGAGGATGTTCTAGATGCTTGATTGATTGTGGTCTAGCTATTGTTAGGTTGCTAGAATTGAGTTGGTGGATCATTGTAGGATGTTGGATTTTGGTTATTGACCTTGTTGGTTTATTTGATTATTTATTGTTGGAATCTTTACTGTTTTAATGGAATTATTTGGTTATCCGCTATTGTTGATTGTTGCTAGGTTGTTAGTGAGTATGGGACCACTAGAGAATTATTAATATATATTAAAAAAAACCGGAAGGGTTGTTTCATTTTGGTATCAGAGCCCTTACGGTTCTAGGTCTAGGGTTCACTGTAGCTTTTGCTGTTGGTGTTTAGGATTTCATGCTAGAGTTGATTATGTGAGTTATTCAATTGCGTGTGGCATGAGGTCTTAGAACATCCTCTTCGAGCCTGCTTTGTGATTCCACGGTGAGTTGTGTTCTTGTGTTGTTAGAATTATTTGTTTGCTTAGCCTTCTGTTCTTGGTGATACAGATGGTTAGAGGTGAGGATGCTGTTGGTCGCAAGCGTGGACGTGGTCGTGGTCGTGGACAGGGTCAGGTTCCCGAGGCCAGTGAGAGTGTGAACCAGAGCATGGCCAGTGAGGAGGTGGCAGAGTCACAGGTTCATCCTAGAGTGTCTGGAGACCAGGATGGTTTGGGTGTCGGCAGCTGATGTGCCCAGTTTCGGTCACGGTGTTGCCCTGGGAGTGAGGGTTCCAGGGGAGGGTGCTCCAGGTAGGGAGGATGTCCTGATGGGCTTGCTAGCTTAGGTATTGGCGCGGTTTCCAGCAGCAGTGCCGCGAGAGGTTGGTGGGCAGGTTCCAGCAGTGCCACCACGGGTTTGTGAGCAGGTTCCTGTAGTGCCGCCAAGTGTTGGTGGGCAGGTTCCAGCGGTGCAGCCTGCAGCTGGTGTGCAGGCAGTTGTGCAGCCAGGGACCAGGGTAGTGGATGCACAATATGTTTAGATGATGGTGCAACTACGACATGTGGTTACGGGTTCTTTCTCGGGAGGCACAGATCCGAGTGTGGCGGATGAGTGGAGGGAGCAGATGAAGGATATTTTCCAATCGCTTCGGTGTCCCGACCAGTATAGGGTGTACTTGGCAGTGCACTACCTGACAGGAGTTGCACCTGTGTGGTGGAGGTCGGTGACAGCACGGAGGGTTGATGTTCATATATTTTACCATGTTTTCCCTTAGTATATTCACATCTTTTACATCTTTTGCTATCCATTTTTACCATTATTGCACAGCTTTAGGACTAATCATGCATTAGAATTTAGTTGCATTGCATTTGCATCTTTTCATGCATAAACTGGTGATTTTGGAGCTTAAGGAGCATGGAAGCATTGCTGAGGAGAAGTGAGGCAATCATGAAGGAAAAGCAAGAGAGTTAAGGCTGAAGAACCAAGGTCCAGAGTCCCACTCAACCCCACACTCGACCAGACACTCGACCGTGTGCAAAGAGGGATTCGACCGAGTGGAAGCTGCACGAGAGAAGCCAACTCGACCGGTCACTCGACCGAGCACCGGGTCGAGTTGGCCGAGCCGCCTAGCTATTTTGTCTTTTAGCATTTTTAGGGCTTCCACTACTTTTTCTATTTAAAGACCTTGTACCCAGCAGCCACCAAGAGTCCAGCTTTTTAGAATAGTCAGAAACCTAGTTTTTACCCTTTTGGGAATTATTCTTTTTGCACTTTTATTTTTCTTAGATCTTGTACTCTTTTAAGAGGGAAAACATAAGATTCTTGGATTTTGTTGGTTTCATAACTTTCAAGATATTAAGAATTCGTGTTTGATTCCTTCTTGAATATTGTAGATCTTTGTTTTATCTTTCATTTGATGCAAGTTTCAATATTTTCTGGGTTTATGACTTTGATGTTCATCATGTGTTCTTGTGAGTAGTAGCTTAGGATCTTGAGGATGGGTTAGGCTGGGCTGTGTTTGAGGTTTGTTTGCTTTGGTCAAGCTTGATTGTGGTAGAATCTCTTCTAGGCTAGATGTTCTTAATGCTGATCCTATAACTGAGAGGGTAGGGTTTGATTTCAAGCATCTTAGCATCACACCAATGTTTAAGAAGCATAGATAAGGCTAGATCTAGAGCTTACCATTAGGCTTGCTAAGAGATTAGAGGTCTTGTTTGGTATGAGACATATTGCTTAATGCCTGCTTGTGTAGATACTTTACTTTGTGAGAACAAGTCTAGAGATGCATATTTTGATTGTTTCTTGCCATGAGAGTGGATCAAACATGTCTTAGATTTATATGTCTAGAGATTAGCTTAAAGTTTGCTTGAGATTTCTTTACCAAGTTAGATGACCTCAATCATTAGTCCAGCCCATGAATCCCTCCTCAAGGCCTTCCTTGTTTATTGATTTTTAAGTTTTAATCCTGCTGTTTGATTGTTGTTTGATTCGTTCTTGTGTTGCTCTGTTTTTCTTGCATTGCTCTGTTTCACAGATTTGTCCAGCTCGACCCTGCACTCGATCAACTCTTAGGCTAGATCGAGTGCTTGCTCGAGTTCATCCCCAGAACTCTTGTTTATGATTTGTAGTTGTCCTGTCTTATCTCTTGTTTCATTCTAGTTGCATTTCTGTTGCTTTCTCTTATTATCATGTTCATTACTTGTCTTGCATTAGTTCATTAGCATAGTTTCCATTTCTGTTCTAGCTTTATATTAGTGATAATCATTCTGTTCCATTTACATTTAGCATCTAGTTCTAGTAGCTTTACTTTCTGCTCTTTACATTTCATCAATAGGACTGTTAGTGACAAACATCCTTTGCATACTTGGCTTAACTTAGGCACATATACACATTTTGGTTGTTCACAAACTCTCAGATTGGATTGACACCTCTTATATTGCAACTGCATAAGGGGAATTGAAACACCCTGCCATCCATTCATTTCATATCTCACCATTGCATACATCCATCAATCCACATCACCCATACCACAAACATATATGTGTTACAAGGGTGCAGCGAGAGATGACTTGGATGGATTTTGTGAGGGAGATTAACTTCAATTATTTTTTACAGGAGGCGTGGTTCTTGAGGTTGACCCAGGGGAACCGTAAGGTGCGGGAGCTGGATGCGGAGTTCAGTCGGCTTGTGGTATATGTGGAGCAAGAGTTGGCTCAGGTGCGGAGGTTCTTGTTGGCTCTCCGGGACGATCTGAGGACTCGGTGCAGGGCGAGGAGCTACGCTACGAGAGCGGAGCTGGTAGAGGTTGCAGCTGGGATAGAGGATGACTTGAGGTCACAGGTGGTGGTGGTCAGTCCTCCGGTGCAGCCGAAGCGGACTCAGCCACATTCTGTTCTTAGCAAGGGCGGCAAGCCTGTGCAGGGGCAGAAGCGGAAGTATGATGCTATGTAGAGATTGGGGTCCGGTGGTACGGGATGCTTTGGGTGTGGTAGCATGGACCACAAGGTGGCCAACTGTCCGCAGAGGGGTGAGCAGCGGGCAGTGACGGAGCAGCGGGCAGATACCCCAGTGTGTTAACACTACATGGAGACGGGGCATATCAAGCCTCGTTGTCTCAAGTTGCAGCAGATGGCAGTAGCAGCGGTGCAGGTTGGATGGCAGCCAGGAGTGCAGCTGGGTGTGCAGCCGGTGGGATGGATCAAGCCGACACCGCGGGTGTACTCGACTGTGGAGACTAGTGGCACCAGTGCAGGAGCGATCATAGGTATAACTTCTGAGACTCGAACTTGGTCAATTCAGTAGTTCAGATTTATGTTTGTTTGCTTGTGATAGAATGTTAGGTTCTCAACACATGAAATTTGTGTAGGGACCTTGTCGGTGGGCTGGTTTATGTCCCACGTTCTGTTTGACTCTGGAACAACCCATTGCTTCATTACTGCGGAGTGCGATGAGAGCTCTAGTATCAGAGTAGATCTCGGTGAGAGAGCGGGTGTTGTCAGAGTTGCGGGAGGCAAGTTCCTGAGAGTCTTTGGCCGAGTGAGGGATGTGGATATTCAGATCGCAGGGGAGTTGGAACACAATATGTTTGTGGTATGGGTGATGTGGATTGATGGATGTATGCAATGGTGAGATATGAAATGAATGGATGGCAGGGTGTTTCAATTCCCCTTATGCAGTTGAAATATAAGAGGTGTCAATCCAATCTGAGAGTTTGTGAACAATCAAGATGTGTATATGTGCCTAAGTTAAGCCAAGTATGCGAAGGATGTTTGTCACTAACAGTCCTATTGATGAAATGTAAAGAGCAGAAAGTAAAGCTACTAGAACTAGATGCTAAATGTAAATGGAACAGAATGATTATCACTAATATAAAGCTAGAACAGAAATGGAAACTATGCTAATGAACTAATGCAAGACAAGTAATGAACAGGATAATAAGAGAAAGCAACAGAAATGCAACTAGAATGAAACAAGAGATAAGAGAGGACAACTACAAATCATAAACAAGAGTTCTGGGGATGAACTCGAGCAAGCACTCGATCGAGTGTTGATCGAGTGCAGGGTCGAGCTGGACAAATCCGTGAAACAGAGCAATGCAAGAAAAACAGAGCAACACAAGAACGAATCAAACAACAATCAAACAGCAGGATTAAAACTTAAAAATCAATAAACAAGGAAGGCCTTGAGGAGGGATTCATGGGCTGGACTAATGATTGAGGTCATCTAACTTGGTAAAGAAATCTCAAGCAAACTTTAAGCTAATCTCTAGACATATAAATCTAAGACATGTTTGATCCACTCTCATGGCAAGAAACAATCAAAATATGCATCTCTAGACTTGTTCTCACAAAGTAAAGTATCTACACAAGCAGGCATTAAGCAATATGTCTCATACCAAACAAGACCTCTAATCTCTTAGCAAGCCTAATGGTAAGCTCTAGATCTAGCCTTATCTATGCTTCTTAAACATTGGTGTGATGCTAAGATGCTTGAAATCAAACCCTACCCTCTCAGTTATAGGATCAGCATTAAGAACATCTAGCCTAGAAGAGATTCTACCACAATCAAGCTTGACCAAAGCAAACAAACCTCAAACACAGCCCAGCCTAACCCATCCTCAAGATCCTAAGCTACTACTCACAAGAACACATGATGAACATCAAAGTCATAAACCCAGAAAATACTGAAACTTGCATCAAATGAAAGATATAGCAAAGATCTACAATATTCAAGAAAGAATCAAACACGACCTCTTAATATCTTGAAAGTTATGAAACCAACAAAATCCAAGAATCTTATGTTTTCTCTCTTAAAAGAGTACAAGATCTAAGAAAAATAAAAGTGCAAAAGGAATAATTCCCAAAAGGGTAAAAACTAGGTTTTTGACTATTCTAAAAAGCTGGACTCTTGGTGGCTGCTGGGTACAAGGTCTTTAAATAGAAAAAGTAGTGGAAGCCCTAAAAATGCTAAAAGAGAAAATAGTTAGGTGGCTTGGCCAACTCGACCCGGTGCTCGGTCGAGTGACCGGTCGAGTTGGCTTCTCTCGTGCAGCTTCCACTCATTTGAGTCCCTCTCTGCACACGGTCGAGTGTCTGGTCGAGTGGGCGGTCGAGTGGGACTCCGGACCTTGTTTCTTCAGCCTTAACTCTCTTGCTTTTCCTCCGTGATTGCTTCACTTCTCCTCAGCATTGCTTCCATGCTCCTTAAACTCCAAAATCACCTGTTTATGCATGAAAAGATGCAAATGCAATGCAACTATACTCTAATGCATGATTAGTCCTAAAGCTATGCAATAATGGTCAAAATGGATAGCAAAAGATGCAAAAGATGTGAATATACTAAGGGAAAACAGGGTAAAATTTATGAACATCAACACCCCCAAACTTAGTTTTGCTTGTCTTTGCTTGCCCTAAAGCAAATAATCAAGACATAAGAAGGTAGGTGAGGTTTGAAAGTGGGATCTCAGCTCCGAAAGCTTGCAAATAGACCATCTAGAATCAATGTCCAAGTTACTAGTACTATGATGCAAATTGAATGAGCTGTACTTAAAGATTTTAGACAAGCATATCACAACCTTTACTGATTTGAGTCTTAGATATCCACATGCATTCAAATCAACCATTTCCTTGAACATTCATTAATCAAGAACATGAATCAATTCTATGCAATGCTTAAACTCATTTGGCTTGGAGATAAAGGTTTAGAGACAATGGTGGTCTCTCTTTAAGAGTGGGGCTTATCAATATCAAGGTTCTCTCATAAAAAATGGATTGAGCTTTAGAAGAATGCTAAAGGTAAGAACACTTAGACACATACAAGAACAAAACCTTGTCTACCCAAAGGCACCAAAGTGTTTATCCTATCAATCTAAACCCAAATGATCCTAGTGCTACCCTTTAACTTCTTCTTTTCTCTTTCACCTTTTTCTCTTTTGGCTTTCAAGTCTTAGGAGAGGTTTTTTATTTGATCTTTCTAGTGGGATGGGGAATTCTTACTTATTTGCTATGGTTCTCTTTTCTTCTTATTCTCAAGACATACAAACATTTTGCTAGACTTTTTTTTTCTTTTTTTTTTTTTTTTTT
>NC_025686.1:16510988-16515536 GCF_000633955.1 Camelina sativa
TCCTATCTAGTTTGAAAAATGCAAACTAGAACTACACAAGGCTTTACTCTTGTCAGTTCAAACCTAACACATTCTACCAAGCTCAATCCCAAAAATAGGTCTCACACACACAAGAATAAACATGGCTTGAAAGAAGGGTTGGTTAATGGGTAGAGGAGCTGATTCTTAATGAGGAAATCAGCTACTTGGATCAACAAGAGTGGTAAAAAGAAGAAAGATGATCCAAATATGTATATGGTATCCATGAGTTTAAAGCAATGCACACATTGGTAATTGAAATTCAATATTAGGTTCTTATAAGTAGGAAATGGTGTCAAATCACAACATGCTTCAATTTAGACCAATTGCAATGCAGGAATTCAAGGCTTGGTTCAATCTTATGCTTCTAACCACTCAACTAGCATCAAAGTACTATTAACTTGGGCATTGATCCTAGTCTAGTGAATTAAGCAAGCTAATCATCATAGATCCCTAATGTAAATATTATACAGTCCTACATGAAACATGCTAAACAAGATCCTAATTTACAATGCAAACTACATGAACACTCTTTTTTATAAAGATTTTTGCAAAATTTTTTCAAATTTTTAGGGTTTTTCTATGCCTTAGATGATATGCAAATACTAACATGATGATGCTAAAAATTTAAAATAAGAACACAACACACAATATCAAATGCTATCTCAAACCCTCCTCCAAACTTAAATCACACAGTCCTCTGTGTGAAAGAAATTTGATTGAGGATTCAAGACCAAAAACAAAACACAATTTCAAATGATATTTACAATGGAAGGTGATAGTGGTACCTCAAGGATTAGAGAAGAAGTTGTCCACATCCTCTTGCATGCTGTCAAAGGAGTAGTTGAGGGCTTGTTGGTGACTTGGAGATGGAGATTGGGGCAGCTCGACGATGGCGATCGACCGTTCGGTCGAGTGCGTGCTCGAGTGGGGGGGGGTCGAGCTGGACTGCGGATCTCCCTCTCTTCTTCTGTTTAGACTCCCTTGCTTCCCTGACCATGAAAACACCAAAACAAAAGTCAAAATACCAAAATCTTAAGCAATATAAATAGAGATACCTTAGGGACTTCCTCCGTAGTGAGCTTGTTTAAAGTCACTAAGCTTGACTTCTATAGCTCTTCAAGTTTGGTTTGGAGACCAAGGAGGTGATGAAATCCCCTGGCTTAACTTGGTAACCTTGGCGTTGTTTCTTGATCACTACCTCCTTAACACTTGAACTTTGTTTCTTCTTAAGCTTGAGTCTTGGTCTTGCCTTCTTCAAAGACCTCTTGTTGAGCTGAGCTTGAAGTTTCTTCACTAAACCAGCTAGCACTTGAACTGAACCCTTTAGTTCTTGGACAGTTTTGGCTTGGGCTGAACCTTTAATCCTAGGGTCCTCTCCATCCTCAAAAACTTCACAACTAGCTTTTTCCTCTACCACAAAGTGCTGCCCTTCAATAGTAGGTTGATGTGTTGAATTCTTGATGTCAAACTTCATAGTGAAGTCTTTAGCAAGGTGGAGCTTGATGGTTCCCATCTTAACATCAATTACAGCCCCAATTGTGGCTAGGAATGGTCTTCCCAAGATGAGAGGATCTTCTGGCTCTTGGTCCATGTTCATGATCACAAAATCAGTTGGGATTCTAGCTTTCCCTATCTTTACTGGAAAATCCTCAATTACTCCAAGCACATCCCTCTTAGATCCAGCTGCTAGGCCAATATAGAGATTGCAAGGCTTAAAGTATTCATATCCCAACTTCTCAGCCACTGAGTATGGCATTAAGCTCACTAAAGCTCCTAGGTCACATAGGCACTTGTTGAAGTGCATATAGCTGATGGAGCAAGGTAGGTTAAATGAACCTGGATCCTTAAGCTTGGTTGGTATAATAGCTTTCCCAATCTCTTTCAAATCCTTCATGTCTTGGTCTTGAGCCTTCTGCTTGGATAATTCAAGATTGTGAGCATATTTTTCCAAAGGAGGTCCTCTATCTTCCTCCTTCTCCTCAATAACAACCTCTTGTAGTATGGCCATCACTTCTCTCTTCTCAATGACAACCTCTTCCTTCAAAGCCATCACTTCCTCTTGTTGCAAGGCCATCTCATCCCTTTTCTCAATTATCTCCCTGAGTTCTTTCAGCTTTTGTGCCTTGAAACGCCCTAGGAATGGTAGAGGCAGTTTGTAAGCAGGAGGAATGTACTTGACAGGCTTAACAGCTTCAGATTCTTCAACTTGATCCGCCACTCGATCTGGCACTCGGTCGAGTGCTGGCTCGAGCACCTGGTCGAGTGCTTTGACGGATTCAGTCTGTTGTGCACAATCTTCACTCTGGGCTTCAGTAAATGACGAATCCTCCCCACCTTGAACCTTACTGTCCTCAGTGACTTTTTCTTCATAGAGATTAATAGCTTTAGCTGTAAACTCCCTTGGGTTTTGAATAGCTTCTTCAAGAAGTTGGTGTGGCTTAGGAGCTGAAAGAGAAGCAATGGAGCTCTCCATGTACTTGACCTTAGAGTTTAGTTCATTAGAATAGGAATTCAATGTTTGGTTCAGCTCATCAAACTGCTTTGCTACCTCAATCTGCCCAGTTGCTTGCCCAAGTAAAAATTGTTGCATCATAGCTTTTAAGTCAGGTTCTTGGGCTTGTGAGGTCTGGAACATTGGAGGGTGACACCATTGAGCCTGGAATCCGGGTTGATGTTGCCATGGTACAGAAGGGAACATACTGCTGTGAAACACAATGATGGACTCGAACAGATACTCGATCGAGCCCAGGCTCGAGTGGGTGGTCGAGTCGACTGGGAAGTGATGTCTATTTGTATCCGGCTTCTAACTCGATCAAGTGCTCGATCATGCACTCGGTCGAGTTGATGGTCGAGCTGGTACCTGAAACTCAATCAAGACAAGCAGTAGAAGAAACGAGATCAGTAGTGAACAAGTGGATAAACAAACTTAATCTTAGACTTCTATTGATCCTAATTGTCACAAAACACACTCAAATGGGCAACAGCGCCAAATTGAAACACAATATGTTTGTGGTATGGGTGATGTGGATTGATGGATGTATGCAATGGTGAGATATGAAATGAATGGATGGCAGGGTGTTTCAATTCCCCTTATGCAGTTGCAGTATAAGAGGTGTCAATCCAATCTGAGAGTTTGTGAACAATCAAGATGTGTATATGTGCCTAAGTTAAGCCAAGTATGCAAAGGATGTTTGTCACTAACAGTCCTATTGATGAAATGTAAAGAGCAGAAAGTAAAGCTACTAGAACTAGATGCTAAATGTAAATGGAACAGAATGATTATCACTACTATAAAGATAGAACAAAAATGGAAACTATGCTAATGAACTAATGCAAGACAAGTAATGAACAGGATAATAAGAGAAAGCAACAGAAATGCAACTAGAATGAAACAAGATATAAGACAGGACAACTACAAATCATAAACAAGAGTTCTGGGGATGAACTCGAGCAAGCACTCGATCGAGTGTTGATCGAGTGAAATGTCGAGCTGGACAAATTTGTGAAACAGAGCAATGCAAGAAAAACAGAGCAACACAAGAACGAATCAAACAACAATCAAACAGCAGGATTAAAACTTAAAAATCAATAAACAAGGAAGGCCTTGAGGTGAGATTCATGGGCTGGACTAATGGATGAGGTCATCTAACATGGTCAAAAAATCTCAAGCAAACTTTAAGCTAATCTCTAGACATATATTTCTAAGACAAGTTTAATCCACTCTCATGGCAAAAAACAATCAAACCTATGCATTTCTAGACTTGTTCTCACAAAGTAAAGAATCTACACAAGCAGGCATTAAGCAATATGTCTCATACCAAACAAGACCTCTAATCTCTTAGCAAGCCTAATGGTAAGCTCTAGATCTAGCCTTATCTATGCTTCTTAAACATTGGTGTGATGCTAAGATGCTTGAAATCAAACCTTACCCTCTCAGTTATAGGATCAGCATTAAGAACATCTAGCCTAGAAGAGATTCTACCACAATCAAGCTTGACCAAAGCAAACAAACCTCAAACACAGCCCAGCCTAACCCATCCTCAAGATCCTAAGCTACTACTCACAAGAACACATGATGAACATCAAAGTCATAAACCCAGAAAATACTGAAACTTGCATCAAATGAAAGATAAAGCAAAGATCTACAATATTCAAGAAGGAATCAAACACGAATTCTTAATATCTTGAAAGTTATGAAACCAATAAAATCCAAGAATCTTATGTTTTCTCTCTTAAAAGAGTACAAGATCTAANTGAGATTCATGGGCTGGACTAATGGATGAGGTCATCTAACATGGTCAAAAAATCTCAAGCAAACTTTAAGCTAATCTCTAGACATATATTTCTAAGACAAGTTTAATCCACTCTCATGGCAAAAAACAATCAAACCTATGCATTTCTAGACTTGTTCTCACAAAGTAAAGAATCTACACAAGCAGGCATTAAGCAATATGTCTCATACCAAACAAGACCTCTAATCTCTTAGCAAGCCTAATGGTAAGCTCTAGATCTAGCCTTATCTATGCT
>NC_025686.1:16517331-16542239 GCF_000633955.1 Camelina sativa
TTGCTTCACTTCTCCTCAGCATTGCTTCCATGCTCCTTAAGCTCCAAAATCACCTGTTTATGCATGAAAAGATGCAAATACAATGCAACTATACTCTAATGCATGATTAGTCCTAAAGCTATGCAATAATGGTCAAAATGGATAGCAAAAGATGCAAAAAATGTGAATATACTAAGGGAAAACAGGGTAAAATATATGAACATCAGGAGTCGAGGCCGACAAATTTGATTATCAGTCAAGTGCAGTTGTATGATGTAATTCTGGGGATGAATTGGTTGCATCGTCATAGGGTGCATCTGGACTGTTATAGGGGCAGGGTGGTCCTTGAGCATCCAGAAGGGAAGTTGGTTTTCGAGGGAGTGAGACCGACTTTGGGGAGCCTCGTGATCTCAGCCGTGCAGGCTGGAAAGATGATCGAGAAGGGGCGTGAGTCCTACTTGGTTACAATTTCGATGCTGGAGTCAGTAGGGCAGTCTTCTGTTGGAGGTATTCAGGTTGTGGAGGATGTTTTATGCGATTTAGGTTATCGTGGACTGTTTGACTAAGTCTGCACACTTTCTGGCCATCTAGAAAACTGATGGAGCAGCGGTTTTGGCTAGAAAGTACGTAAGGGAAATAGTCAGATTGCATGGTGTGCCTGCTAGTATTGTGTCTGATAGAGATTCCAAGTTAACTTCGGTGTTCTGGAGGACGTTTCAGGCAGAGATGGGGACGAAAGTGCATATGAGTACAACCTATCATCCTCAGACGGACGGTCAGTCGGAAAGGACAATCCAGACTTTGGAGGATTTACTGAGGATGTGCGTGCTGGATTGGAATGATCATTGGACAGATCATTTGAGCTTGGTGAGCGAACACAGCTGTCCACATGATCGGGTGCTCAAGTATCTCCTCGGGTGGCGGATCGGGTTGAGCATTGGGTAGGGGATTGGAAACGTCCACTCGCCAGTTGGGTATGCAAAACCTTTCCACCTCCTCGGGAATCGCGAGCAGGGATGCCTTCTCCTCTGGTTCTGGTAGCGGCGGAGGTTGATCTGGTTCCCTTCTTTTGATATGTTTTGATCTTTGGAGCCATAGGTGGATCCTTGAAAAGAAGAACATAGACTAAACCGAGATCAATAGGGTTAGTTCCCGAAAATCTTAGAACACTCGACTTTGAGAGAAAAATAGAAAGATGGAAGCTTAGGAGTTTTGAGGACTTATCGGTTTGATGTTGGGGGAAAAGAGGTTTGGTCCCCTTAAATAGAAGAGGCAGCCACTAGGGTTTCAGTTTTGGGGAATTCAGACTCAACTCGCCACCCGAGTAGGAACACGATTAGGCGCGTTGGGTACATATTCGGGTACAGCCTCGGGTTCCCCAAAATTTCTTTTTTTCTTCTTTTTTCCCTTTTTATTTTAATTTTATTATAATATATATATATATATTTTATAGAATACTTGAAGAAACATAAAACTATTATAAAATCCAAATGAAACAAAACAAAACAAATAAAATAAAATTAAATGAGAAGAGATTAAAAGTTACCTTTGGGACTTCCTCCCAAGTGATCTTGTTTTAAGTCACTAAGCTTGACTTTTCATGCTCTTCAAGCATTGTGTTTGGGAGAGAGAGGTTTCAGAGTCCTCTCCATTGTAGCAAGCTTATTCAACGGATTTTCTGGTTCTTGTCCTGGTTCCACAGCAAAGGCAGTATGAACTTCTTGGCAACGTTTGATTATCCTTGGCATCGTTTGGATGGATAAAACCTGACCATCAATGGTTGGCTTTTTTATTCCATTCTTGATGTCAAATTTCATTTTGATGTGCTCTTCATGCTCAATGCTTATCTGTCCTTTTTTCACATCTATCACCGCACCTACTGTTGCCAAGAATGGTCTTCCTAGGATCAGTGGATCTTCTGCTTTCTTATCCATGTCAAGGATCATGAAATCGGTAGGAATCTCCACTCTTCCGATCCTGAGAGGCAAATTTTCCAGGATACCATGCTGATGCCTAATTGTCCTATCAGCTAGGACCCAATATAGGCTACTTGGTTTAAAACTGCTGAAACCCATCTTGTTGGCAACTGAAAGTTGCATGATACTGACTGAAGCTCCCAAATTGCACAGACAATTGGTGAAGATCCGAAAGCCTATTGAACATGGCAGAGTGAAAGAGCCGGGGTCCTCCAGTTTCTCATTGATCCTCAGTTCATGATCTAAACACACTCCACTCCTCAGGATCGCATTCCCAATTTCTTTCACAGCTTCCTTTACTTCTATCTTCCGCTGGGCTGTTTCTTTGATGATTTCCTCTCTAAGAGCGTGTGGTGGCAAGAAATTAGGAGGGGGGGGGGGCTTTCCGGTTAGACATACGATCTGCAAGCGCCTCTAATTGGATGTCAAGAGCTGCTCTGAATCTTTCCTCTGATAAGCGGATTTTCACCCAGGGTATCAATTCCCTATGCAGTTGTAGTACAAAGGGTTATCAATCCAAATGGTTGTTTATGCTAGCAGGAAGGATGCAATCAGAACAATGCAAGTCAAGCCAAGCAATTAAGGATTTTGTCTAACAATCCTAAAATAATAGATGTGTGTGGTTTTTCACTTCAAATCTTTTACCTTAAAAGACCACACGACAGCTGAAAGTGCACAGCTAATCGGTAGTAGTATTTAGGGATTGATCCCACAGAGAGAGTTGTTGTTCAACGGAAGTAAGTAAGGCTAGGACTCAATAAAAAGGGGGTTTTGGTTGTCACGGTTGTAGTAAGCAAGAAAACGAAAATAAAAATGCAAGTAAAATAAATGAGACAAGTGTTGGGCATCAATGGGAATCGCAGGGGTTCAATGATCTATCTATCTAGGAAAGTTTAGGGTTAGTTTATTTATCTAAAACTTGGACTACAAAACACTAAGAAAACGTTAACTTAAGGTTCTCAAGCTAACCATCTAAGATCACTACACCCCGTAACTCAACTGTCGCAGGCTACGGCACATAGATCAAAGCATTTAAAACAGGTTCGATTCTAATCCATGGAATTCCATAGGTAAGGGGTATGTGCTTCCTATGTCTCCCCACACATCTAAGCTAGGTCAAGCACACATGCAAGCTTTTGGCAAAGCACACACACTTTAGATCATAGTTAGTTCATGAGGCTAACTTAAAAGCATTAAGTAAATACTTAGAATAAAAACATAGAATAAACAGAATTTAAATCTAACAAACCCTAAAAATTGTCACCTAAACTAAAATCATCTCTCCCCTTTGATTATCCCTTTAAACCCAACTAGAAAACTACTCTAGCATGTTTAAGGGAATCATCAAAGCAAGGTTTAATAGACTCATAAACATAAAAGAATAAATAGAGGAAAGGGTTTTAGATATTACTTCAATGGTTGTCAAACAAAGTTGTAAAGATTTTCTTCCTTTAGAAAAGTAATGTAACAAACGAACAAAAGAAAGAGAAAGAGTTTGGTGAACTTCAAGGCTTCAAGGATGAACGAGAGAGGGCTCTGGTCGTGGCTGCTTCTCTGGTCGTCGGCTTTTAGGGGCTGCTTTGAGGCACTTTGAAGGCACACTCTAAACCCTAGGGCTTAGAAGAGTATTTATAGGGTTCTCTAGGTTTAGGGTTTTGTAAGGGTAGAAACATCTTTTCTTGATAAGTGCTTGGCAAAGGGCGGCGTAGGAAGCTTCTAGAATGGTGGTGAAGGGTTGGACTGGGCCGCCGTGGTGGTTGATGGTTCTTCTTAGGTCGGTTTAAGGTACGTCTCGGTAAATCGGGCATAACTTCCGGATGGTTGGATGGATCGACTTGATTCCACTTTGAGGAGAAAGATGACGCTTCCAGCTTTCCATAGACACCAGGTACGTCGAAATGTGAGTTTTGTAAGTTCTTCAAACGTTGGCCGTTCTAAAAAGCTCTGAATCTTTCCTAAAACGTATTTTCTTTGCCTTTTGGTCATTTTTGCTACAAAACCTGTAAAACCTTCTTGAAACCTAAAATATTTGATAATAGACATTAAAGCCTTGAAATCATATCAAACTCATCCTAAATGCATACTAAAACTATTGCTAAAATGGGTAAAATAATGATGTTATCAACTCCCCCAGACTTAGTCTTTGCTTGTCCTCAAGCAAATAATCAAACTAAATCATGGAAAAGAGGTTTTGAAAATAATGAAAATTCACTTATCTTTGGGGATATTGTCTTTTCATTCTTCATCGCCTTGACATTAGGAACTTACATTTGTAATCCACCATGAGAGTCATCAACTCTCCTTGATCCCACAATTCTTTAGAGTTTCCAGAATCTCCATTGGCTTCTCTTTACATAGATTAAAGCAATAATAAAAATTGAAATCTTACCAAGGGAAAATCGATCAATGGCTTGCAGACTCTCTTCAAGCCAAGACTTTCTTCATATGATTCCTTTCCTCTCCCTTTTCTCACTTCTTCTTTCTTTTCCTTTTTTTTTTAAATCAAAGATGTAGGCGAATACTTGGGTCATCGGTAATTTACCTACCCCTTGCTTCCAAGCTTTGTGTGATCATTTGACTCAAGAGTAGAATAATGAGGTCACATGTAATTTACCTACCTCTCTAAATTGATCAAAATCATCTCATCTTTTATTCTCTTTTTTGATTATTTTTTTTTTCTTTTCTTCTTTTTTTTTCTTTTAGTATTGAAGGGAAGAGAGAGGGGAACATACTTTTGAAGAAGTGCAATGTCTTATGTGGCTTGAATGTAGAGATCTAGTCCAATGTATACCAATTCCCTGGGCTTGAAAATTAAGTCCGGTTTAGGTCCTATAAAAGTTAGAGACAACGTTAGATCATCTAAATATCCATCGAATAGGGACTTGGGGGATTGTTGAGTCGGCTCACAGTCTTTCCAAACTTCGGTTCTGTTGTCAAGCATAATCAAGAATCATAAGAGTGTTAATCCAAATCAAATAAACCGTTAGAATAAGATCATAATCCCCTACTAGTTTTGACTCAATAAAAAAAAATGTGACTCGATAAAAACTTCAAAATTATTGATGTGAAAAGTGGAAAAATATCTCAAGTCAACAAAATAGAAAGTAGCATTAGTATAGGATGGAACATCCTTCCCCCCAGATTTAAATCACACCGTCCTCGGTGGGAAAAAAGAAAGAGATGAGGATTAAAAATCATAAGGAAAAGTGTAGGGTTTAAGAACAATGTCACCTTGATGGGATTATGTTGTCGACTCTTAGACATTTTATGGTTGCCCACAAATTGTCTTAGAAATTGGCTGTGGTATGAAACTGTGGTGACTAACCATTTGTACATCCTTTGGTTGCTTGACATCGAGTATGAACTAGGCTAAGTTCATTCGAATTCTATTTGATATATCTCTAAATGCATTCTCCTTGAAACAAAAACCTAAAACCATCAATAATAATGAGAAAATAAAAATAACAAATGCATACCTAAGTAAAAGAATGGTGATGGTTGGTGGTAAGGATGGTGGTGGTTCAGAATTGTCTCGCGGTACACGGGTGAACGGACGCGGACATAGCAGCTGGTACGGTGGTGCGGTACGCGGTACATGGGAGATGATACGCGGTACACGGTGCAGGACATGGCATTGGCTATGGCTGGTATGGCTAGTGGGGACTCTCGGCATCGATCACATGAGGATTGTGATGATCCGTTGCCTTCGGCTTGCATCGGACATGTTGAACATGGCCGGTAAGTTGGTGGTGCTAGCCACTAGACTTAGTGTATGTACACAACCAATTGACCTTCTTCTTCCTTCTTTTTGGCTTTTCCTTTTTTTTATTTTTTTATGAAAACCTGAAACTAAAATGAAAAAATATTAAAAGTAAAAGAAAATAAATCCTAAAAATAAATACTTACTAGACATGGGTTGCCTCCCAAGAAGCGCTCTTGTTTAACGTCGTTGGCTCGACGTTAGCTTGCTTTCTCAAGCAGGATGAGGAGAGTGGGTTGTCCTTAGACAAGCTCTCTTGGATCTTCCTTCAATGTAGGCCTCAAGTGGCTCTCTAGCATAGTCTTCCTCTCTTGTTTCGGCCGTACAGTTTGCGGTTGGCAGCTCCGCTTCCCCCTTTCCTAGACCTTCTAGGTCTCGTGGTGGTGGAGCATAGGGTGTGGTAGTGGCCAAAAAAACCTTTGCAAGGTTTACTCCTTCTTCTTCTCGAGAGTGCTTGAGTGAGTTGTGGTTGAAGCTTTTGGTTTCCATGGAAATTTGTAGCTTGTCTCCCACGGTTCTTCTTCAAGTTCTTCTATGACTTCTAGGGTCTCTCCTTCGTCGTGATCTTGTAAAGGAGGAATAGGGTTACCTTGTGGTTTGTTCTCCACGAAATTCTCTTGTGTTGAAGTAAAAGAAAATTTTCCTTTTTCTAAAAGGAAATTATAATATTTTCCTTTTTCGAATAGGGTTTCCTTTTCCTCTTCTTCTTTCCCATCGAATCGAGCTTCTTCCTCCTTGTGTCCAGTAACACTTGAGGTAAGGTCTTCAATTCTAGCATCAAGGTCATGGTTTTTCTCCTTTAGTTCAGATTCAATCTCCTTAAGAAACTTGTGGCTCTCCTTGGCGTTTTCTTCAAAATAAGATTCTCCTTCATCGGTTTGGTAGTGCTCTTCTCTAGTCCACTCCTTGGACTTGTTAGAATCGGCTGGGAACTCAAGAGAGGCTCCATGTTATTCTTCAGCATCAGTAAGTTGATATACTTGATCATCACTCCAGTTGTTGCACTCACCGGATTTGTTGAATATGGCTTCTACTTTCCACTCTAGGCGGCTCTCGATGGTGTCAATGGTGTAGCCCATATTGATAAGCTTCGTACTATGATCTTGTAAATCCTCAAAGTTGTTTGAAACGAGCATTGATTGATTCCTCCAAGTGGGTAACATCCTTGGTGATAATCTCGAGTTTAGCTCCAAACTCAATACTCATATTATCTAGTTTAGTATTAAGAACTTTATCAGCCTCCTCTTGACTTGATATAAGTTCATCTATCATCTTCATGAGCTTGTCTTCATTGTAAGAGCTCCTTGAAGTGATTGGTTTTCGATTGTCATAGAAAACGTTTTCATTGACATCGGCTTGCATGACTTCTTGCGGATCAAGGTACTGGTCCGTTGTGAAGCATGGCACGTCCGTGTGGTACGGCGCTTAGGAAAGGTCAGCTCGGCAGTAAGCTGGTCAAAGTGGTGCTCGGCCTTTAGGTGGTTGAGTGAAAGCACTGCGACAAGGTCGCCTAAGTGATGGTACAATGCTTGGTCGAGAATGACCAATACGTGAACCGTGCAGCGAGTGGGCTTGTGGACTGGATGGGTCTCCGTCCGTGGCTCGGTAGCGTGACATGAGCTTGGCTATAGTAAGATTCTCAAAATCTCCTGAGAGAGCATCGAGGTTCATCCTCAAGGTCTCCTGAAACAATGAAAAACTAAAAGAAAATTAAAAAGCAAGGTGTCATAGACGTTACTCTAGTTCCTAGACTCTTGTAAACAACATCTCTCCCCGGCAACGGCGCCAACAAGCTTTGATATGTGTGGTTTTTCACTTCAAATCTTTTACCTTAAAAGACCACACGACGGCTGAAAGTGCACAACTAATCGGTAGTAGTATTTAAGGATCGATCCCACAGAGAGTGAGTTGTTGTTCAACGGAATCCAACAGAAGTAAGTAAGGCTATGACTCAATAAAAAGGGGGTTTTGGTTGTCACGGTTGTAGTAAGCAAGTAAACAAAAATAAAATGCAAGTAAAATAAATGAGACAAGTGTTGGGCATCAAGGGGAATCGCAGGGGTTCAATGATCTATCTATCTAGGAAAGTTTAGGGTTAGTTTGTTTATCTAAAACTCGGACTACGAAACACTAATAAACCGTTAACTTAAAGTTCTCAAGCTAACCGTCTAAGATCACTATACCCCGTAACTCAACTGTCGCAGGCTACGACGCATAGATCAAAGCATTTAAAACAGGTTCGATTCTAATCCATGGAATTCCATAGGTAAGGGGTATGTGCTTCCTATGTCTTCCCACACATATAACTTAGGTCAAGCACACATGCAAGCTTTTGGCAAAGCACACACAATTTAGATCATAGTTAGCTCATGAGGCTAACTTAAAGCATTAAGTAAAGACTTAGAATTAAAGCATAGAATAAACATAATTTAAATCTAACAAACACTAAAAATTGCCACCTAAACTAAGATCATCTCCCCCTTTGATTATCCCTTTAAACCCAACTAGTAAACTACTCTAGCATGTTTAAGGGAATCATCAAAGCAAGGTTTAATAGACTCATAAACATAAGAGAATAAATAGTGAAAAGGGTTTTAGATATTACATCAATGGTTGTCAAACAAAGTTGTAAAGATCTTCTTCCTTTAGAAAACTAATGTAACAAACGAACAAAAGAAAGAGAAAGAGTTTGGTGAACTTCAAGGCTTCAAAGATGAACAATAGAGGGCTCTGGTCGTGGCTGCTTCTCTGGTCGTTGACTTTTAGGGGCTGCTTTGAGGCACTTTGAAGGCACACTCTTCCAGCTGGTTGGATGGATCGACTTGATTACACTTCGAGGAGAAAGATGACTCTTCCAGCTTTCCATAGACAACAAGTAAGTCGAAATGTGAGTTCTGGAAGTTCTTCAAACGTTGCCCGTTCTGTAAAGCTCTAAATCTTTCCTAAAATGTATTTTCCTTGCCTTTTGGTCCTTTTTGCTACAAAACCTGTAAAACCTTCTTGAAACCTAAAATACTTGATAATAGACATTAAAGCTTTGAAATCATATCAAACTCATCCTAAATGCATATTAAAACTATAGCTAAAATGGGTAAAATAATGATGTTGTCAATAATAAAAGAAAAGAATATAAACAAAGAACCACACGACCTAAGCACTCGATGCAAGCATTCAAGTACAAGATCGGGTGGGGTGATCGAGTAAGAAAATGAAGTATGAACAACTCGAGGGATTACTCGAAGCAGGTGATCGTGTACCGTTTCGGGTAAGGGATCGAGTGATGAATGAAAATGCAAGCAATTAAGATACGAAAGCTTCTAAGGATGGGGTAATCGAATCCTAAGTATTCCTGACCAGTACAGATGTCTTACATGCCTCAAGCAAATATTCTCTAGACAATGAATCTCTAAAATCTTGTTAAAACACTCTCTTGATAGAAACAATCAACCTTGATCACTCTCCTACCCAACTCTCGTTGGAGAAACATGACCAAGCAGGCAATAAGAACCAATTCATTATTGTCAGTAAACCCCTTACTCATCTAATCTCTTAGGCTAAGTGAGTAAACCTCTAGCATTGGTTGATTCAAGCATCTCATCTACACCTCTTGGTGGTAAAACACCTTAGATCTAATCTCACCCTCTCGCTTTATTGACAGCATTAAGAACACCAATCTAGAAGGGAATCTATTAAACATATACAATCAAACTAAGACATCCTAACCGATCAAGAACACAAAATCATCTATCCCATCCCTAGAAACTTTACTACACTACTCAGAAATCATAGCAAGAAACATAAAAGCATATATGAACGAAAATTGCATTGTATTAAAAGATAGAGTAGAGAAATAAGAGTACAAGATAAAAATCTAAAGAAACGATAAAAAGATATGAAATAAATCCTAACAAAAAGTGAAAAGTGTTTTGAGTCGCTCAGTTCTCTCACAGAAGCTCTCGCTCTCTGGTTTGAGGGTCTACGGCGTGCTCGTTTGCGAGGAAGAAGAGGAGGGGTTTATATATGGAAACCCCTTTGACCTAGCTTCCCAGTCCTGCCTGAGGGTCTACTCGATGGGGTACACGAGGATAAGGTCGAGTTACTCCTCGGGTAGATCTTCGGGTTGTTCTTCCTGCTCTCGGATCCTCCTCGATCGTGTTGGGGTTCAGACTGTTCTTGCAGCTCTATGGCTCCTTCGGGTACATGCTCGGGTTTGTCCTTGTTTTTCCCCATTTTAGGCTCTTAAGCACCTGTTTTCATCCAAAGTATGCAAATGCAATAATACAACTCCTTAAATGGCCTAAAAGTGAATTCCTACAGTTAATGACCTAAAAATGCTAAGTTAAGGGTATAAACAATGCAAAATATGGACAAAAAAGGATGCTAANGAGTACAAGATAAAAATCTAAAGAAACGATAAAAAGATATGAAATAAATCCTAACAAAAAGTGAAAAGTGTTTTGAGTCGCTCAGTTCTCTCACAGAAGCTCTCGCTCTCTGGTTTGAGGGTCTACGGCGTGCTCGTTTGCGAGGAAGAAGAGGAGGGGTTTATATATGGAAACCCCTTTGACCTAGCTTCCCAGTCCTGCCTGAGGGTCTACTCGATGGGGTACACGAGGATAAGGTCGAGTTACTCCTCGGGTAGATCTTCGGGTTGTTCTTCCTGCTCTCGGATCCTCCTCGATCGTGTTGGGGTTCAGACTGTTCTTGCAGCTCTATGGCTCCTTCGGGTACATGCTCGGGTTTGTCCTTGTTTTTCCCCATTTTAGGCTCTTAAGCACCTGTTTTCATCCAAAGTATGCAAATGCAATAATACAACTCCTTAAATGGCCTAAAAGTGAATTCCTACAGTTAATGACCTAAAAATGCTAAGTTAAGGGTATAAACAATGCAAAATATGGACAAAAAAGGATGCTAAAAACATGTAAATTAGAGAGTTATCATCCTCCAATTCCCTTTCCTCAGCTACAGGAAGTTGAGATCAATCTGTCATCTGGACGTCTGCCCGATGGCTCATCCAATCACCATCATCGGGTAGGGTGTCGGTTTCAGCCTCGAGTGGTGCATCGGTTAGCGATTCTTGAGCCAGTGTTCGATCGCCAACTCGATCGGTCTGGTCGAGTGAAGGATCGGGTTGATACTTGGATAAGTAATATTGGTGCTCATAGATTCCACAGTGATCCATATCTTCCCCATCTTTACCATCACTGTCTTCAGTGAGGTAATCATCGACATCTTCAAGAAAGATTGCCTGAGCAGTAGCATAATTTTTGGGTTCTGAACAGATTTACCGGGAAGCTGGCCTAGCTTTTGAGGCAGTTGTGCGATGTTTTGGCCTTCTAGGTATCTCAACTTATTATTGAGAGAATTATACTTAGCATTGAGGTCATTGTACCCAGAGTCTATCTTGTTGTTCATCTCTGCAAACCGTTTGGCGTTGCCCATCGCTGCCGATGTCTGGCCCTATATGATCTGCTTAATCAATCTGCATAGGTCAGCCTCTTGAGGTTGGTTCTATGATCCTTGCTGTGGTGGGAATCCATGTGGTGCAATTGGTTGGTGGTAATTGATGGGGTACTGCTGCTTAGGAGCATAGCCTTGATTATACTGGACGAAGGATTTGGCTGGCCATGTTTCCTTGGACTGCGGATGGGTAGATTTGATCCTGAGGATTAGCAACATTGGGGTTACAGTAGGAGAGGTTTGGGTTTGGTTTGTAGTTGTTGTATCCTTTATTGTAACCCCATTGATTGTTGATGTAGTACACATCCTCTAGCTGAGCATTCTCCCCATCTTGCTGCTGAAACTGGTCTTCCTCTGAGATTGAATGGACATGTTGTTGCTGGTTGAGGAGTTTGTCCAATTTATCATTGAGGGCTTGCATGTCGCGCTTATACTTTGCATCGTCCTCTCCGGATGATCGTATGGTGCGATCATATTCCTCATTGTAGTGCCCATCAGATTGAGCTAAATTCTCCACCAGGTCCCAACCTCCATCAACATCCTTGTTGAGAAAATTTTCATTGCTGGCAGTGTCCAGCAACATCCTTATCTTTTGGACTACGCCGCGGTAAAGTGTACTTAGCAATGAAGCATTGCTGAATCCATGATGCGGGCATCGGCCGGTGTATCCCTTGAAACGTTCCCAGGCTTCACTGAACGTCTCGTTGCTTCTGAACAAAGCTGGAGATGTCATTCTGCAGCCTTGCAGTTCTGGAGCTGGAGAAAATTTTGGCGAGGAACACCTTTTTGCATGCTTCCCATGTGGTAAAAGACTCCTTGGGAAGTAATTTCTCCCAAACGTGTGCTTTATCACCCAAAGAAAATGGGAAAAGCCGGAGCTTGAATCCATATTAGCTAACTCCATTTATTTTTGTGAGGATACATAGCCTATCAAACTCATCCAAATGATCCAGTGGGTCCTCCATTGGCAGGCTATGAAACTTGTTGCTCTGAAATCTGGATGAGACTACTCTTGATCTCAAAATTGTTGTTTTGAACAGCAGGTGGCACAATGCCATGTCTTTGAGTATGAGTAGATGAAGCATCTCCTGCTCCTATGTTGGTCCTTTCTTAAGGAGTTTGTGGACCATTCTGATTATTCATGACCTCCTCAATTGTTGGTTGTGGTTGTTGTACTTGTTGCTGTCGGAGTAACCGTGGTCTGCTGATATTATCGATGAAAGGACTCAAGTGTTGACTACCCTTGGATTGTGTTTGCATGCACAATCAATTATCCGAGTGGGTACACGAAGGCCAACTCGATCCAGGTGATCGAGTGACGGGTCAGGTGGGTTCTCGGGTTGTTCCTGATATGCAAAACAATGAAACACAAAAGTAAATAAGTCAGTATTGAATCTTTTGAGATAAAAATAACTTAATCTAGCAAGTGCTGAAATCTTAAATGTAACAATCAAAAACCAAATGGCAAAGGGTTATCACTCAGGGTATCAATTCCCTATCCAGTTGTAGTACAAAGGGTTATCAATCTAAATGGTTGTTATGCTAGCAGATAAGATTTGATCAGAACAATGCAAGTCCAGCCAAGCAATAATGGAGTTTTATCTAACAACCTAAAAGAAACAAAAAGTAAATAAAACAAGAACCACATGACCTAAGCACATGATGCAAGCATTCGGGTACCAGATCGAGTGGGGTAATTGGATTACATAAGAAATCAAGAACACAAAGATGAACAACTCGAGGGTATACACGAGGCTGGTGATTGAGTACCAGTTCGGGTAATGGGTCGAGTTATAGGTAAAAGGCTAAACAATCAAGTATGAAAGCTCCTAAGGATGGGGTAATCGACTCATAAGTGCTCCTGATCAATTTGGGATATCTCACATGCCTCAAGCAAATATTCCCTAGACAATGAATCTCTAAACTTTGCAAAAACACTCTCGTGATAGAAACAATCAACCTTAGTCACTCCCTTACCCAACTCTCGTTGGAGAAACATGACTAAGCGGGCATTAAAATCCGATTCATTATTTTCAATAAACTCCTTACACATCTAATCTCTTAGGCTAAGTGAGTAAATATCTAGCATTGGTTGGTTCAAGCATTTCAACAACATCTCTCGATGGCAAAATACCCTAGATCTAATCTCAATCTGAAAGTAGCATTAAGTATACCAATCAAGAAAGGATTTTATATAAAATAAACAATCAAGCTAAGATATCATAATCGATCAAGAACACATACTCGCCTATCCCATCCTTAGAAACTTTGATTCACTACTCAGATCTCATGGTAAATAGCAAATGAAAGTTGCATTGAACTGAAAATAAGATAAAAGTAATAGAATACAAAATCGAAAATGAAAAGAGTAGCAAAAGAAGTAAAAATCGAATCCTAACAAAGTAAGAAAATGTGTAAATCGCTCTCTCTCTCTCTCTCTCCCTCTCTCTCAGAAGCTCTCGCTCTCTGGTTCGTGAGTGTCTGCGGCTTGCTGGCGAGAAAATAAGGAGGGGGCTTATATATGGAAACCCCTTTGACCTAGCTTCCCAGCTCTGCCTGAAGGTTTGCACGAGGTTCTGCATGAGGTTCGAGTCGTGTGGATGCTCGGGTAGGTCTTCAGGTTCTTCTTCCTGCTCTTAGATCCTCTTTGGTTGGGTTAAGGTTGGGACTGTTCTTCTTGCACAATCACTCCATCGAGTACACGTTCGGGTTTTACCTCATTCTTCCCCTTTTTGGGCTCCAAAGCGCCTGTTTTTATCCAAAATGCACAAATGCAACACTGCAGCACCCTAAACGGCCTAAATGCAAATTCCTAAGGTTAAATACCTAAAATTGCTAAGGTTAGGGTATTTATAATGCAAAACATGGATGAAAAAGGGTGTCTAAAACATGTAAATTAGAGAGTTATCAGCTTATGATAGAGAAGTCTCAGGATTGGTGACCTTCCGGGAAGTGATTGTCGGAAATGTGCAAGTGAGAACAAAACACAGCGAAAGATCAGGTGGTGATTTGTAGAGATGGTAGCAAGTCTTTAAAACCTCCTGGATGAAGCAAACCGACTGACGGATAGGATGGACTCACAAGCCTAGAGAGAAGACGTGAGACTCATTAAAGAAGTTGGGCCCATGTACTAGGATTGGACATGGGCCCACTAAGAGGTGGCGGTCGGGCATTACAAGGGTTATCCAAGCCGAACCCAGATGAGTGTGGAGTCGAGTAGGCTCACACCGTCGGGGTGAAACTTTTGGTGCGTAACGAGGAAATTGCGATCTGTAAGTAAGGGTGAATTGTGACATTCCAGTTTCGAGGACATGCAGAGAGTTTTAAAAGAATTGATTTCGCCACCTATGTCACTAATGTGCACTTATCTTTTCGATCAAAGGTCCTGAGAGAACTAAAACGACCCGACCTAATATTTTTTTTTGTTTTTTAAATATATTATTAAACTATTGATCCTATACTCACTGACAACCTCCCAATCAACAACAGCGGATAACATAAATGATACTATTAAACCAATAACCAATAAACCAATGATCAATTCATACTAAACAGTAATAAAACATCTAACAAAGTCATTAAACATTAAACCAGCAACCTAGCATCATTCTAATGACTCGACTCTAGCAAGCTAACAGAAGCAAGACAATTCATCAACGAGCCACTAGAACATCCTCCTCTCCATCGCCTTAATTCCACGATCACATTTTGCCTTTATATGCATTACAACACATATGAGATGCGTGAGTATTATAATAAATACTCTCTGAGGCGATCCTCCCATCCACTGGGCTATACACACAAGTGAAAAGATAATCACAATCAACTCACAAAACAAGCAAACTAGACAATGTGTAACTCCGCGACCTTGCGTTGACCGATGCACACCTTTCATCGATCGATACAATCCTCCGAATCTCATAGCTGCATCGACTGATGCACTCTTTGCATCGATCGATGTAGCTCTTTCCATTGTCGTCAAATCCCTAACTGCATCGACCGGTGAAAGGTCACAAAACTTACAAGGAACATTCACAAGTGATCAAACAAGCAATTAACAACCAAAAATCACACAAAAACAACCATCAATTCGCTTAGATCAGCCAGGGTCACGCACTCACATTTGAGAATGACAAAAACTAGATCTAAACTCATAAAAAAAGCCTCCAAGCAAGCTCATACGACGATCCCAACCACAGATCTGCACTCCACATGCAAGATCTCTCAAGAACAGGCACCAAAATCTCCAAAAACTCTTCTGAACGGCTTCTCTCTTTCTTTTCTCTCTTTTATCACAGAAACGACCAATCTTGGTCAAGGACGTCGAGATATCCTTTTATACTCGACTCCTAGGTTTTGCCCAACCAAAATGCAACAAAATAAGTGTTTAACATAAGCTGAACTTATATCGATGCAACACCTGCATCGATCGATGCAGATCCCAAACTGAGATTTCAGTTCCCAAACGTTACAATTCTCCCCCACCAATATAGATTCATCCTCAAATCTCGAACAACTATCAACCAAGGACTCCCATGCAACCATCTCCACGGCCCGCACATCCTTCGATCAATCTGCGAAGGTTACCTCCAGGTGATAGACTTACGTTCCAAGCATTATTTGGTCTCAACTTTTGGGCTTTCCTTTACTCATAGGTCTCAACCTTGAGATTTTGTTTGCTCCTCATCAGACCTTAGCCTGCATGCCATAATATTGACTACTCATCGGGCCTAAGCCCGCATGCCATGATATATAAGGAAAGTCCAATACTCATCTCTCATGTTTCCACACTACAGTGCTCCTCCGGATCGTCATCCAAAGTCGATATACCAGTCATACTCTCTAGCCACACAGTCTCAGGATATGACGGTACTAGGAGAACTAAATTCATCCAGGAGTCGTTCAGGACCAATTGTCCTTAGAGGAAATAATTCTGAACACGTAAAACATCAAAATGTCCTACCAACCACATATTCCCTCACTGGAATACCTAACGACCACACAAGGATCATCAACATGCCACAAGGGCCGCCACTAAGGCCTACAAATGTCCTAAACAGGACCGCCACAAATGTCGACAATGTCTAAATAGATTGCCACCAAGGCCAAATAAATGTCGTAAACCAGACCGCCACCAAGGCCAAACAAGAACCGCCACCAAGGCCACACATCCCGAAGTACCGTCACGAAGACCACTCGTCCCGAAGGACCGTCACGAAGACCACTCGTTCCAAAAGACCGTCACGAAGACCATACATCCCGAAGGACCGGCACGAAGACCAAACATCCTGAATGATCGCCTAAACATGACATATTGGCTAAACAGCCTGCCACAAAGGCTACACAATTGACTAAACAGCCCGCCACAAAAGCCACACAATGTCTCGAAGGACCGACACACACGGGCCACACGATGACATGGATTTTCATTTCAAAGAGTCTTGAAAAATAACCTTATCAAATGACCCGTTGAAAGCTTAAACGATCCATGTAGAAGATTCTTTACAGGGGAGCCAACAATATCTTAAGCCATATTGTCGAAAAGCATCAATATCATCTTACTAGTTCTGATGTAAGCGCAGGTCGGCTCGCGGTACGGACAAAAAGTCAGATCCTCGGGTCGTTCAGTATTGCGAGAACATCCTTCAGGTCAAACGATGGGGAATGATAGGGGAGACGATTCAAACGAGGGAAACGAGTTTTGGTGGTGAACGGACAAGGGAAAGGTGAGTTGGTGCAGTGTTCGCGACTCTCGGTCGAATGGACTATACGGGTGATAGCGGTACAGAAAGGTTTGTCGGGAACGGCCAGCGGCTAGTGAACCAAGGATTGGCGAGCTAGACGAGATGGAAGCGAGGGTGGATCGAATGACGACACACGAGTGTTGGCTCGACTCGTGATACGGCCAAACCAGTAGATTACGAACCCGGTTCGTGAGTCTACTAGGGTTTCTCGAGAGCTAGTCCCGGACTAAGGCTAAAGAGAGAGTTGAGACAAGAAACAAATAATCACTCTTTGGGACAATAATTTCATTCAAGTCTAAAAGTTGCAGCTAAGAGATAGAGAGGTTTAAATAGTGTGAGGGTTTAGAGGGAACCAAGGACACGCAGACTCGCTATGGTCCGCACACGTTTGCTCTTGACGTGTTTCCTTTGATGGAAAAAACGTCGCCCTCAATGTGATTCAAACAGAACCACACACGTCACACTTTTCAACCGTTACAAAGGAAGACTCTAGATAATTGTTCAAAACGCAACACTTAAACAAAAGATAACTCGTCCTTCGGTTTTGACGCGGGAACCATGTCATTGGCTTCAAAATGCGGCGGTTTGCGTTAGGACGTATCGCCTCATTAAAACCTTCTCCGGTAAACCTCGTGGGATAAACCCGGAGTAAGTAAAAAGAGTACGGGTGATGATCCTAACGGCTTGGTCGCCTTCATCCTTGGATAAGGATGAAGGCCGTGCGAACGATCTCCACTTGAGTTGTCTTGGCCGGATTGCTCTCTTGATCTTCTCAGACAAATTCTTGCACAAACCGGTTGAACCTTTGTCTTGCGGCCTTTGATGAGCTCTTGGAACGTGTAGTGGCTCTTGGTGTGATCCTTGGTGCATCGGGTCGATGTTGTCCTGCGGGTAATGCAAGCGTCTCGGCAATGTCCTGAGCGTCCTGGTCCGGTACGGTCATTCCTGGTCGCGTGTCTGGTTCCGTGCTCACATCATTCCATCCCCCTTGAGAAGGTTTTGTCCCCAAAACTTCTTCGTCATCACCTGCATCAAACGGAACAAGATCAGTAACGTTGAACGATGTAGAAGTGTTGTACTCACTTGGCAGCTCAAGGTTGTAGGCGTTGTCCTTCCTCTTCTGGGCGAAATGCTCCGGCCTTAGGTGCAACCAAACCCAATCTCCCGGTTTGAATAGCATAGGCTTGCGTCCGCGGTTGAGAAAACGTGCATATTGTTCGGTTCTCCTCTTGATGTTTGCTCGAACTTCTTGATGAATCTTCTTGACCAACTCGGCTCTTGCGGCTCCATCTTGACTCTCGACTTCGTCCGGTGGTAGTGGTACCAAATCCATCGGAGTGAGGGGTTTAAACCCGTAAGCAACCTCGAATGGCGACTTTTTGGTAGCCGAGTGGATGGCTTGATTGTATGCGAACTCGATTAGTGGGACGCACTCCAGCCAGGTTCCTTTATTGCTTGCAATGGTCGTGCGGAGTAAGACTCCGATGGTTCGGTTAACAACTTCGGCCTAGCCGTTGGTCTGCGGGTGTGCGGCGGTGGAGTACAGCAGCTTGGTTCCAAGTTTCTTCCATAGAGTTCGCCAGAAATGTCTTAGGATCTTCGGATCACGGTCAGAAATGATGGTCCTCGGTAAGCCGTGAAGCCGAACTACTTGACCGAAAAACAAGTCGGCCAATTGAACCGCATCATGGCTTTTATGGCAAGGAATGAAATGCACCATCTTTGAGAACCGATCGACTACGACCATCAAACTGTCCTTCCAGTGTATAGGTGGCAACCCGAGGACAAAATCCATGGATAGGTCGATCCAAGGTCCAGTCGAAATTGGTAGTGGTGTGTATAGGCCGTGCGGGTGGGTAGTTGACTTGGACGCGTGACACACCACGCATTGCCCACAATGCTTCTCGACCATACTTTGCATCCTTGGCCAGTAAAAGTGTTCTTGAAGCATGGCCAAGGTTTTTGTTACACCAAAGTGTCCGGTCAGGCCTCCACTATGCTCTTCTCGGATCAGCAACTCTCGGATAGAACCAGTTGGGATGCATAAACATCGGCCCCGGAACAGATAGCCATCGTAAACATAGAACTTGGTGTACATGCCCTTGCCATGATTCTTGAAACAATCTCCGAACTCAGTGTCGTTGGCGTACGCCTCCTTGATGCTCTCAAACTCCAACACCTTGGCGTCCATGGTAGTGATCAAGGCGTGCCTCCGTGACAAGGCGTCGGCAACGATATTCTCTTTGCCTTTCTTGTATTTGATCACGTAGGGGAAAGACTCAATGAACTCTAGCCACTTGGCGTGCCTCCTTTTGAGATTAGTTTGGCCTCGCAGGTGTTTCAAAGTTTCATGATCCGTGTGGATCACAAATTCGCGGGCCAACGGGTAATGCTGCCAAGTCTCCATAGCACAGACCAATGCGTATAGCTCCTTATCATAGGTAGGATAGTTGAGGCTGGCGCTGCTGAGCTTCTCGCTGAAATAGGCCACCGGTTTACCTCCTTGCGTCAGGACGGCTCTAATGCCTACACCGGATGCATCACACTCCACTTCGAAGGGTTTGTTGAAATCGGGCAGGACGACTAGGGGCGCTTGGGTGAGGCGTCTTTTAAGCTCCTTGAAGGTTCACTCCTGATCTTCTTCCCATTTGAACTCCTGCTTCTTTTTGATCACCGCGGTAAGAGGCGCAGCGACCGTGCTGAAGTCTTTCACGAATCATCGGTAGAAACTGGCGAGTCCATGAAATGACCGTACGTGGGAGATACTGGTTGGCGTGGGCCATTCCTCTATGGCTCGGATTTTCTCACCTTCAACCTTAAGTCCCTATTCACTAACAACAAAACCTAGGAAAACTAGTTCATTAGCAGCAAAGACGCACTTTTTCAAGTTGGCGTACATATGCTCTTCGCGGAGAGTGTTTAAAACATGTTCTAGATGTTTAACATGATCAGATAGGCATGAGCTATAAACAAGAATATCATCAAAGTAAACCACAACAAACTTGTTGATATAAGCTCTCAAAACATGGTTCATCAATCGCATGAAAGTAGATGGTGCGTTAGATAAACCGAATGGCATAACTAACCATTCGTACACACCTTGCTTGGTTTTGAATGCGGTTTTCCACTCGTCCCCTTCCTTTATCATCACTTGGTGGTAACCGCTTTTGAGGTCAATCTTAGTGAAAATGCTTGAACCATTTAATTCGTCCAGCATGTCATCAAGTCTCTGTATCAGGTGCCGGTACTTGATCGTGATGTTGTTCACGGCTCGGCATTCGACAAACATACGCCAGGTTCCTTCTTTCTTTCGTACGAGTAGGACAGGGATGCCACACGGACTGAGGCTCTCTCGAACATATCCTTGGGACATGAGCTCGGCTACTTGTCGCTCTAACTCCTTGGCTTCCTCCGGATTGACTCGGTACGCAGGGCGGTTCAGCAGCTGGACTCCAGGGACTAGATCGATCTGATGTTCGATTCCTCGGATCGGTGGTAAACCTTCGGGCAGCTCGTCCGGGAACACATCCACAAAACGTCAAAGAACGTTTCGGATAGCTTCCAGTAGTGCGTCCATCGAACCCTCAATCCCTTCAACCAACAAATCTCTACAAACCATCAATAAAACTTGGTTGGAGTCCTTAAGGGACTTTCTAACATCACTAGATTGAATTAGAAAGTTCATTTTAGGGTTCGAATCCTTAGACAGTCTAGATTGCATTTCACGAACTTGTGTTAGTGTCAAAGGTTTTAAGCTGATACGTTTGTTATCATGTACAAACGTATAGTGGTTCGTGCGACCGCAATGCAAGGTTCCCTTATCAAACTGCGATGGCCTTCCTAACAAGAGGTGGCTAGCTTGCATCGGTACTACATCGCATAGGACTTCATCCTTGTACGGTCCGACACTGAATGGAACGAGGACTTAATCCTTCACCTTTATCACGGTCTTATCGTCCAACCACTTAAGTTTGTAGGGTCTGGGGTGGCATGTGGTTGGTAAAGAGAGTTTATTGACCATATAGGAGCTCGCTACATTCGTGCAGGAGCCTCCATCGATGATCAAGCCACACACCTTCCCGCTTACCGTGCTCGCTACATGGTGGTTCGATTTGGATTTATCTGCTAAGCATGTGGATTAAGGTTTGGATTATCATGGCATTACTTTAAAAAGAAAATGAGTTCCTACGTTTTCAAACCTCTTTCACAGATGAAGTTTCTGTTTTGCTTGAGGGCAAGCAAAGGCTAAGTCTGGGGGAATTGATATATCATAGTTTTTAGGTGTTTTTGGCCATGATATAAGTCTTAATTATAGAGTCTTTTTGGTATTTTTAGAGTCTTTTGAGTCTTTATAGGATTTAACATGGATGAGAGCTTAATGGAACTAAATATGAAGATTTGGAGCTTAATAAAGCATTGAGGCTGAGCTGCAAAGATGGGAGAGGAAGTTCAGAGACTTGCATCGGTCGATGCAAGTGATGTATCGATCGACACAAAGCCAAATACGAAATTGGAAGTTTTCCCCACAAGTTATGAAGATTTACAAAGCTGCCCCAAAGTTTTCTTTATTTACATCATTAGTCCCTGGACGTGTTTAGGAATATAAATAGGATTTTTATGGTCATTGTTTAGACCTAAGCTTTATTTTTCCCTGCAACTTTTGAGAGCAAAATCCTGTGAGAGATTTTAGAGAGCTTTTGGAGAGAAGAATCAAGACTCCTTCAGAGAAGATTCAGAACTCCTTTTCTTCTTCTTTTAATCTCTTAATGCTATCTATTTTATTCATGATTTGTGTTCTTACAATTATGTCTGAGTAGATCTACTTGTTAGGTTTAGGGTTTTTCATTAGGGGTTTCATGGATTATTAGATCTGTTAATTTAAGATTCATTATCTTTCTTGTTCTTCACCATAGGTTGTTTTTAATGCTAGATCTTTGATTAGTCATCTGGGTTTAGATCTTAGGATTATTAATTGATATGAGAATATAATTGATTTTCCTGACCAAAACCTTTGGTGAGCAAAATTACTTTCTGCAAAGAGATTTGATTTAGTAATTTTGTGAATTTATCTAAACTTGATTTTATTGCTGGTTTTTAACTTGAATTTTGCAAAGAGATTTGGATTTTCTGGTTTTAAAACTTAGATAATATTTGCAGTGAGAACTGATTTATTTTACAATTGTGTTTAGAGTTCAAGAACGGTGCTTAATTGTTGAATACTGCTTGTTTAATTAATTGATCTGATTTTCCATGATTTCCTGAGAATTTCTCTAGGCCCAACATTTATTCCTATTGACTTACAACTCTTTTATTTTCTGTTTTTTTGCATTGCTATTTAAATTACAATTTTGGTTTAGCATAATTAAAAGATTATTAAATATATTGGGTGAATCTTGAGTTCTTGTGGATTCGATCCCTAAGTACTACATTGACCTCTTAATTTGAGAAAGTAGCTCAGGATTAAATTTGAGCATATCAAATTTTGGCGCCGTTGCCAGAGACTCTTTTGATTCACCATTAGATTAAAGTCTTTGATTTTGTCTAAATTTTTCTTTTTCTATTTTACTCACACGCTTTTGTTTCTTTTCTCTTGTGTGTTTCAGGTACATGCCTAAGCCTAGCACCAGGAAAAATCCTACTGGTCCAGTTGTGAAGCTTACAAACCAAGAGTTAGGACAACTAGAGCGTGAAAACACAAAAGCAGCCAAGTCAGTGAAGATGGCCAATACAATCATATTGAGACCTGATGAGGCTGGGGTTTTGAAGGATCAAGAGGGTAATGTGTACAACGAGCAAGGCCAGAAACTTGATGCTGAAGGACGAATTATTCAGGAAGAACTCGTCGTGGCCGATGAGAATGCACGTGGCTTCGAGCGACGCAACGATGGCAACGATTGACGCAACCAGGAAGGCATCGACCGACGCAACGATGGCATCGATCGATGCAATGCCAGAGCCGATGTGGAGAATGTTCAAAAGCGACGGGACAACAATGGAGAGCTTGTCAAGACTCTTGCGGATTTCAACAGACCAGACTTATTCTATGAGAACCGCTCCGCAATTGTCCCTCCTCCATTCCCAAGGAATGATTTTGAGCTGAAGCCTGCCTACTTCGCTCTTGTTGGCCAGAGACCATTCCAGAACTTGCCACATGAGAAGCCTCTAGACCACATTGAGCACTTCGAGGACATAGTTACAAGCATCAAGGCTAATGGAGTCATAGAAGACTATCTCTACTGCAAGCTTTTCCCCTACTCTCTTGCTGGGGAAGCTTCTCACTGGCTAAGGCAGCTGAAACTAGGATCTCTGAAGACCTGGAATGACATCAAGGTAGCTTTCTTGAACTACTTCTATGATGATGCGATGTCTGATGAGCTGAGGATCAAGCTCTTTACCTTTAGACAAGGACCAGCTGAATCTTACAAAGCTGCTTGGGTAAGGTTCAAAGCATACCAGAGAGACTGTCCACATCATGGGTTCTCAGAGGTGCAGTTGATTAGTATCTTCTTCAGTGGTATTGATTGGAGGTATCAGATGGCTTTGGATGCAGCTAGTGATGGGAACTTCAAGACAAGGTACCCAGATGATGCTGAAAAGTTGATTGAAAGGCTAGCATCAAGCAACAGTACCAAGAATGCAGACTTAGAGCGGAGAAGGGCACATGAAGGGCATGATTCAAATCAGTTTGCTATGGTGAATGCTAAGCTGGATACAGTGCACAATCTTCTTGTGGGAAAGAAGTCTGTCCATTTTGCTGAAGATGTTGAGACATTTGAGCCAAAGCCAGAGACTATAGAAGAAGATGTCAACTATGTGTATGGAGCTGGGTATCAGGGTCAGAAGTTTGAAAATCAACAAAGCAATAGACCTTACAGTGGGAACTCTACAGGCTACATGCCTAAGACAGATTACCATAAGCAACAACAGAACACCGACTTTACAAGGACCTATGATAATTCTTCTTATCAGTCTCCACCTCCACAGACTTCTGAGAGTCAAATGGAGGCCATGCTTGATCAAATTCTTCAAGGACAAGAGCAGTAGACAGTGACATTCAATGGGAAGATTGATAATGTCTACAATGAACTGTCTCGAAAGTTTGATGCATTAAACACTCATGTCAAGAAGCTGGAAAATCAAGTGATTCAGACTGCTGGGTCTATTAAAAGACAAGAGGAACTTCTTTCTAGAAGAACTGAGAACCCCAAGCATGCTTGTAATGCGATTTTGGTGAAGGAAGAAGACAACCATCCGGGAGCAAATGTTGCATCGACCGATACACATCAGCATCGATCGATGCAACCACCATCAAGCGTTGATCGACACCCCCCACAGACAGCTACGGTTTCTGTTCCAGTTCAACCATCTGATTCAGAAAAAGCATACAAGCCTAAGGTTCCTTTTCCCAAGCCTAGGAGATCCAAACAAGAGATTGAAGAAGCTAGATGCAAAGGTATGATGGACAAGGTAATGATTGAGATGCCTTTGATTGATGCTGTCAAGTTTTCTCCTGGTATTAAGAGATATGTGAAGAGAATGGTCACCAATGGTTTGAGTCCTGAGGAAGGAGCTTTGCTTACCAAGGATGTCAGCTCAATTCTGTTGAAGCAGCCTCCACAGAGCAAGAAGGATAAGAAGCAGGAGGTGGTTGTCTCTAAGGAAGTAAGTGCAGTGATTCAGAGTAGGATTGCAGAGAAGTTACCAGATCCTGGAAGTTTTGTGTTAGATTGCTCTATCTCCACAGGAAGGTTTCCTCACTCTCTATGTGATCTTGGCTCTAGTATCAACTTGATGCCACATTCTGTTGCTGTGAGACTTGGGATGATAGATTTCAAGCCAACTAAGATCTCTCTTATCTTAGCTGATCGATCCAGAAGGATTCCTGAAGGTGTCTTAGAGGATATTCCAATCAGGATTGGAGATTGCATGATTCCCACTGACTTTGTGGTGCTGAAATATGACCAAGAGCCTAATGATCCTCTCATCTTA
>NC_025686.1:16542269-16544786 GCF_000633955.1 Camelina sativa
CTGTTGCTGTGAGTCTTGAGATGACGGATTTCAAGCCAACTAAGATCTCTCTTATCTTAGCTGATCGATCTAGAAGGATTCCTGAAGGTGTCTTAGAAGATGTTCCGATTAAGATTGGAGAATGCATAATTCCCACTGACTTTGTGGTGCTGGAATATGACAAAGAGCCTAGTGATCCTCTCATTTTAGGACGCTCTTTCTTGGCTTCAGCTGTGCCATCATTGATGTTAAGAAGGGACACATAGCTCTGAATGTAGAAGATTTGGTTAAGAACTTTGAGATGGACAAGCTGAGAAGGGTTCCAACTATTGATGGTCAAACATTTTCTGTGGAGGTTGTTTCTGATGACAATCTGATCATTGAGCTTCATGGAGACAGTACTGCTGGGTATGTCAAAGAGATGGAGACTGTTGAGAAAGTGAGTAAACATCCTGCTAAGCTTGAAGATTGGAGTGGAGATCATCTAATCAGTACTAGAGACCATGATGAGGTTCTGATCCATGACAAGTCGCTGTTAGATGACGTTTTTGTACTGGAAACACGGATTTCAGAGGTTAGTTGCAGAATCGTTGAAGAAATCCGAGTTGCAGACCAAGCATCGATCGATGCAGCTGTTGCATCGATCGACACTCCTTNGAGCAAATGTTGCATCGACCGATACACATCAGCATCGATCGATGCAACCACCATCAAGCGTTGATCGACACCCCCCACAGACAGCTACGGTTTCTGTTCCAGTTCAACCATCTGATTCAGAAAAAGCATACAAGCCTAAGGTTCCTTTTCCCAAGCCTAGGAGATCCAAACAAGAGATTGAAGAAGCTAGATGCAAAGGTATGATGGACAAGGTAATGATTGAGATGCCTTTGATTGATGCAGTCAAGTTTTCTCCTGGTATTAAGAGATATGTGAAGAGAATGGTCACCAATGGTTTGAGTCCTGAGGAAGGAGCTTTGCTTACCAAGGATGTCAGCTCAATTCTGTTGAAGCAGCCTCCACAGAGCAAGAAGGATAAGAAGCAGGAGGTGGTTGTCTCTAAAGAAGTAAGTGCAGTGATTCAGAGTAGGATTGCAGAGAAGTTACCAGATCCTGGAAGTTTTGTGTTAGATTGCTCTATCTCCACAGGAAGGTTTCCTCACTCTCTATGTGATCTTGGTTCTAGTATCAATTTAATGCCACATTCTGTTGCTGTGAGTCTTGAGATGACGGATTTCAAGCCAACTAAGATCTCTCTTATCTTAGCTGATCGATCTAGAAGGATTCCTGAAGGTGTCTTAGAAGATGTTCCGATTAAGATTGGAGAATGCATAATTCCCACTGACTTTGTGGTGCTGGAATATGACAAAGAGCCTAGTGATCCTCTCATTTTAGGACGCTCTTTCTTGGCTTCAGCTGTGCCATCATTGATGTTAAGAAGGGACACATAGCTCTGAATGTAGAAGATTTGGTTAAGAACTTTGAGATGGACAAGCTGAGAAGGGTTCCAACTATTGATGGTCAAACATTTTCTGTGGAGGTTGTTTCTGATGACAATCTGATCATTGAGCTTCATGGAGACAGTACTGCTGGGTATGTCAAAGAGATGGAGACTGTTGAGAAAGTGAGTAAACATCCTGCTAAGCTTGAAGATTGGAGTGGAGATCATCTAATCAGTACTAGAGACCATGATGAGGTTCTGATCCATGACAAGTCGCTGTTAGATGACGTTTTTGTACTGGAAACACGGATTTCAGAGGTTAGTTGCAGAATCGTTGAAGAAATCCGAGTTGCAGACCAAGCATCGATCGATGCAGCTGTTGCATCGATCGACACTCCTTCCAGAATCGGCTCGGACTTGTCCAAAACAGAAGATTCTCGGGTTGATTCCTTAGCTGCAAGTCCTAGACCAGTTGTAAAGCTGAAATCTCNTGAAAGAAAATGGTACTCCTCTCCCTTATTCAAGTTTAAAAAAATCCTGAGAGCTTTGTTTTAAAAAAAAAAGAATAAAAGATGAGATGATTTNTTCTAGTATCAATTTAATGCCACATTCTGTTGCTGTGAGTCTTGAGATGACGGATTTCAAGCCAACTAAGATCTCTCTTATCTTAGCTGATCGATCTAGAAGGATTCCTGAAGGTGTCTTAGAAGATGTTCCGNTTGGAAGCGAGGGGTAGGTAAATTACCGATGACCCCATTATTCGCCTACAACTTTGAGAAAAAAAAAACAAAGCAAAGCTCTAAGGAAGATAAAATAGAATAAGTCTGGAGGAGAGAATGAGTACCACATGTGGTAAAAGATATGTCTTGTTTGTTATGGTATTGTACGGGAATGAGTCTAGAAGGTTCTTGATATTGATCAAATTGATGAGACTCGCAAATGAAAGCTTAATGGAGGAAGTAGTGGAATTTGGTTTGAATTTGGGATGCTATGAAAGTCAACGGAGAAGTACATGGTGGTTCGATTTAGATTTATCTGCTAAGCATGTGGATTAAGGTTTGGATGATCATGGCATTACTTTAAAAAGAAAATGAGTTCCT
>NC_025686.1:16545565-16604034 GCF_000633955.1 Camelina sativa
ATGAAAGCTTAATGGAGGAAGTAGTGGAATTTGGTTTGAATTTGGGATGCTATGAAAGTCAACGGAGAAGTACATGGTGGTTCGATTTAGATTTATCTGCTAAGCATGTGGATTAAGGTTTGGATTATCATGGCATTACTTTAAAAAGAAAATGAGTTCCTGCGTTTTCAAACCTCTTTCACAGATGAAGTTTCTGTTTTGCTTGAGGGCAAGCAAAGGCTAAGTCTGGGGGAATTGATATATCATGGTTTTTAGGTGTTTTTAGCCATGATATAAGTCTTAATTATAGAGTCTTTTTGGTATTTTTAGAGTCTTTATAGGATTTAACATGGATAGGAGCTTAATGGAGCTAAATATGAAGATTTGGAGCTTAATCAAGCATTGAGGCTGAGCTGCAAAGATGGGAGACGAAGTTCAGAGACTTGCATCGGTCGATGCAAGTGATGTATCGATCGACACAAAGCCAAATACGAAATTGGAAGTTTTCCCCACAAGTTATGAAGATTTACAAAGCTGCCCCAAAGTTTTCCTTATTTGCATCATTAGTCCCTGGACGTGTTTAGGAATATAAATAGGATTTTTATGGTCATTGTTTAGACCTAAGCTTTATTTTTCTCTGCAACTTTTGAGAGCAAAACCCTGTGAGAGATTTTAGAGAGCTTTTGGAGAGAAGAATCAAGACTCCTTCAGAGAAGATTCAGAACTCCTTTTCTTCTTCTTTTAATCTCTTAATGCTATCTATTTTATTCATGATTTGTGTTCTTACAATTATGTCTAAGTAGATCTACTTGTTAGATTTAGGGTTTTTCATTAGGGGTTTCATGGATTATTAGATCTGTTAATTTAATATTCATTATCTTTCTTGTTCTTCACCATAAGTTGTTTTTAATGCTAGATCTTTGATTAGTCATCTGGATTTAGATCTTAGGATTATTAATTGATATGAGAATATAATTGATTTTCCTGACCAAAACCTTTGGTGAGCAAAATTACTTTCTGCAAAGAGATTTGATTTAGTAATTTTGTGAATTTATCTAAACTTGATTTCATTGCTGGTTTTTAACTTGAATTTTGCAAAGAGATTTGGATTTTCTGGTTTTAAAANATTACTTTAAAAAGAAAATGAGTTCCTGCGTTTTCAAACCTCTTTCACAGATGAAGTTTCTGTTTTGCTTGAGGGCAAGCAAAGGCTAAGTCTGGGGGAATTGATATATCATGGTTTTTAGGTGTTTTTAGCCATGATATAAGTCTTAATTATAGAGTCTTTTTGGTATTTTTAGAGTCTTTATAGGATTTAACATGGATAGGAGCTTAATGGAGCTAAATATGAAGATTTGGAGCTTAATAAAGCATTGAGGCTGAGCTGCAAAGATGGGAGACGAAGTTCAGAGACTTGCATCGGTCGATGCAAGTGATGTATCGATCGACACAAAGCCAAATACGAAATTGGAAGTTTTCCCCACAAGTTATGAAGATTTACAAAGCTGCCCCAAAGTTTTCCTTATTTGCATCATTAGTCCCTGGACGTGTTTAGGAATATAAATAGGATTTTTATGGTCATTGTTTAGACCTAAGCTTTATTTTTCTCTGCAACTTTTGAGAGCAAAACCCTGTGAGAGATTTTAGAGAGCTTTTGGAGAGAAGAATCAAGACTCCTTCAGAGAAGATTCAGAACTCCTTTTCTTCTTCTTTTAATCTCTTAATGCTATCTATTTTATTCATGATTTGTGTTCTTACAATTATGTCTAAGTAGATCTACTTGTTAGATTTAGGGTTTTTCATTAGGGGTTTCATGGATTATTAGATCTGTTAATTTAATATTCATTATCTTTCTTGTTCTTCACCATAAGTTGTTTTTAATGCTAGATCTTTGATTAGTCATCTGGATTTAGATCTTAGGATTATTAATTGATATGAGAATATAATTGATTTTCCTGACCAAAACCTTTGGTGAGCAAAATTACTTTCTGCAAAGAGATTTGATTTAGTAATTTTGTGAATTTATCTAAACTTGATTTCATTGCTGGTTTTTAACTTGAATTTTGCAAAGAGATTTGGATTTTCTGGTTTTAAAATTTAGATAATATTTGCAGTGAGAACTGATTTATTTTACAATTGTGTTTAGAGTTCAAGAACGGTGCTTAATTGTTGAATCCTGCTTGTTTAATTAATTGATCTGATTTTCCATGATTTCCTGAGAATTTCTCTAGGCCTAGCGTTTATTCCTATTGACTTACAACTCTTTTATTTTCTGTTTTTTTGCATTGCTATTTAAATTACAATTTTGGTTTAGCATAATTAAAAGATTATTAAATATATTGTGTGAATCTAGAGTTCTTGTGGATTCGATCCCTAAGTACTACATTTACCTCTTAATTTGAGAGAGTAGCTCAGGGTTAAATTTGAGCATATCAACNCTTATTTGCATCATTAGTCCCTGGACGTGTTTAGGAATATAAATAGGATTTTTATGGTCATTGTTTAGACCTAAGCTTTATTTTTCTCTGCAACTTTTGAGAGCAAAACCCTGTGAGAGATTTTAGAGAGCTTTTGGAGAGAAGAATCAAGACTCCTTCAGAGAAGATTCAGAACTCCTTTTCTTCTTCTTTTAATCTCTTAATGCTATCTATTTTATTCATGATTTGTGTTCTTACAATTATGTCTAAGTAGATCTACTTGTTAGATTTAGGGTTTTTCATTAGGGGTTTCATGGATTATTAGATCTGTTAATTTAATATTCATTATCTTTCTTGTTCTTCACCATAAGTTGTTTTTAATGCTAGATCTTTGATTAGTCATCTGGATTTAGATCTTAGGATTATTAATTGATATGAGAATATAATTGATTTTCCTGACCAAAACCTTTGGTGAGCAAAATTACTTTCTGCAAAGAGATTTGATTTAGTAATTTTGTGAATTTATCTAAACTTGATTTCATTGCTGGTTTTTAACTTGAATTTTGCAAAGAGATTTGGATTTTCTGGTTTTAAAATTTAGATAATATTTGCAGTGAGAACTGATTTATTTTACAATTGTGTTTAGAGTTCAAGAACGGTGCTTAATTGTTGAATCCTGCTTGTTTAATTAATTGATCTGATTTTCCATGATTTCCTGAGAATTTCTCTAGGCCTAGCGTTTATTCCTATTGACTTACAACTCTTTTATTTTCTGTTTTTTTGCATTGCTATTTAAATTACAATTTTGGTTTAGCATAATTAAAAGATTATTAAATATATTGTGTGAATCTAGAGTTCTTGTGGATTCGATCCCTAAGTACTACATTTACCTCTTAATTTGAGAGAGTAGCTCAGGGTTAAATTTGAGCATATCAGCTACTGCCTCCTCCAGGTCCGCCTAGGCCAGATCGTTCTCTTCGGCCACTTCTCCTTCGGACTCGATCTCTCTGGACTCGGTGATGATCATATTTCGGGCTTTCGGGCAATCTCGGGCATAATGTCCTCGGCCCTGGCACTTGTAACAAATGATATCCTGGCTCCGTACGTCATTGGTCGTCCTTTGCTGGTTGTCGTTGGTCGGTTCATTGGGCTTGAACCTCGATTCAACAACGGCCGCCTTTGGTTTCTCCTCTGGCCGGTTGGAGGGTGAAGCGTTAGGTGACCAGTTAGGCACCCCTTGAGCTCTGGTGCAGCTTGTAGCGGCGACCTTCTTCTTGATTTGGGCTTTGATCTGCACCGCTAGGTGCAATAGTTCCTCAAACCCTTGGTACGGTTGACGCTCGACCTTTCGTGCGATCCGATCTTGTAGGCCGTCGAGGAACTGCACCATAAGGGACTCCTCGGTGCCCTCTACTTGGACTCGGTTGCTCAAGTTCTTGAACTCTTCATAATACTCTTCCACCATTCGCTGTCCTTGGGTGAGTCTCCTAAATTTCTTTTGGAGCTGACAATGATAGAATGGTGGAACGTATCGTCGCCCCATGACGGCTTTCATGACTTCCCAAGTAGCATACGGTCGGTCATGGTTGCGGTGTTGTTTGGCTACTAAGCGATCCCACCACGTAAGTGCGTAATCGGTAAACTAGGCCACGGCGTAAGAGATCTTACGGATCTTCGGATAGTTGTAGCAGGAGTAAAGGTGCTCCATCCGGCTCTTCCAGTCGAGGTAGGCCTCGGGATCAGATTTGTCAGCAAAGGTTGGGGCCGCCATCTTATGTCTTGGTTCGTTCGGCCGTGGTGCGTCCTCATACCGGTCATCGCGTCAGTGCCGTTGCCTTAGACGCGGTTCATAATCTTCGTCAGATTGGTTGCTTGGTTCCAGATCTTGTCGTTGGCATCGCATGGGCAGTGGGTCTTCCCTTGGAGGGTTAGCGAGTTCGAGACGTGTCATTCGTTCGGCCAGACGTTCTATGCTGTTGCGAAGGACCGTCAAGGTGGCGCCAATCTCCGGTGGAGGTAAAGGGATCTCCGGTGGATGTTGTTGGTCCGTACGTGTTACGCTGTCCGATCGGTCCCAAACCTCGTTGCAACAAACGAATATTCGTGAGTATATTTCGTTCAAAGGACAAGGGATAAGATATTTCTTTGGGCCAGACCATGATTGAAGACAGCAATGCAAAACGACAACCTAAGACTAAATAAAAAGTTGGGACCACAACACGAAAGAAAAAGCAAACACTCTACTTTATGGATTTGTCGATTCCTAAGCAAGAACAAGGATGAACAGCAATAATAAAACGATGAACAAAATAAAACTCAAACGTCCTAACAACAATACTACGCATAAATTTAAACTAAACGCCCTAACGAAACAAGAGGAGAAGAACAAAGACTACTGGAAACACTCAAAGATTAAAACTTTAAACAAATAAAAGAAAGTTCTGGGTTTCAGAAATATACAACCTTTGGGTAGAACCTTTTAGCTCTGATACCAGCTGATGTGAGCGCTGGTCGACTCGCGGTACGGATAGGAAGTCGGATCCTCGGGTCGTTCAGTATTGCGAGAACTTCCTTCGGGCCAAACGATGAGGAATGATAGGGGTACTACAAGAAATTGAGGTATTGATAGCACTCTAATATAGCGTTTGATGGTGTTTTGCTATGGTTGACATACGCCTCGGTTTTTTATAGCGTTTGGCAAAAGTAAGACGCTATCTTTGATTGATGCGAAAAACCTAATTCATTTGTCCGCTTATAACTTAGTGAAAAAAAGGAAGCGGCTACCAAAATTTCATTCTCCCTCTCACTTTCGTTTACTCTCCCTCCATTGTTTCACTTATCAAGCTTTTTTAATTTCTACTACTTCTGTCCATCTATGGATACTCATCAAAACCCTTAACCCAGATTCATAACTAGATGAATAATTTTCCTCGCTACTCCATCGAACCTAACTGAGTCATCTTCCTCTTGTCCACCAAAAATCATGAACCCCTAGATCTGTTCTAGATCTCGTCGCTGTTGAATCTCTACCGCCGGAGTATTCAAATAAGATGTGACCAGAGATGTTTTGTTGACTCTATGAAGCTTTCAAGGGATCTCCTTCGTCCTCGTCGGCGTCGCCACCATCCCGTCTCCCAGATCTGTCGCGGCTTCCACATGTTAGCATTTGAGTCTGTTGATTGTTTTAGGGTTCATCAATTTATGCTTTTCATTCAAAAATCTTATGATTTTGAGAATTTTTAGTGTTGGGTTTTTTTTTGTAGTTTGATTTAATTGAGGCATGATGATGGTAAAGATGTCTTTGTGGTTTGATCTTTGAAGGAATTGATGTTCTCATAGATTGATAATTGGGAACGAAGAATAAGAGCTTTTTCGTTGGATCTGAGACTTCTCGATGGTGGAAAGGGAGGAATCTATGGCGACGACTGATGAAGGAAGAAACGATATGGTGAGGATAGAGACTACGTATCGGAAAGAAAGTGACAAATCTAGTTGAGGTGAAGTCATATAAGAGGTTAGAGTTTAATCTTTATACTAGTTTGGCCTTGATTCTCTACGAAATTAAGTTGTTTCTTTCATTGATGTTTTCTGTTTGTTCAGGTTTTAGCTTCAAATTTCTGTTTCATTTTAGCTTAAATGGAACTATTCTTTGAACTTTTGCTACAGTTTAGTAGCACATCTTTGATTTAAAATTGATTCAGATCTTAAAGTTTATTCCAATTTATCTCAGTTCAAGCTTTAATCTATTAGATCTTCTTCTTTATTCTCATTTTGTCCTCCGTTTTTTTTTTCTTGGAGATCTTGACTGCTTCAGGTATGAAAATCAAGGTATGAGATGGGTTGTGGGGTTGAAGATTCCAACAACAAGACTGGGTGAGATAGTTGAATGCAAAGAAAAAAAATAAAGATGGAGAAGATGCAGATTAAAATAGAAGGCGATGACGACTTAGTGGTTTTCTATTTCAATTTTAAGTTTTAATTTGTCTTGTTCGACATTGAGTAAATAATATTTAGATAAAAATGGTTGTCTTTGTAAATTACTATAATTAATATTATTGATTATTTTTAGCTTTATAAATTAAATTACAAATTTTATAATCTAAAATTTAAATTTTAAATTCAGATGTCTATATCTATGAATAATTAAATATACAATAGCAGATAAAAATTGCTATTATATAGTGTTTAATTACAGAAAAATAAACGCTATAGTATAAAAAGATATGATAGCATAATAGAAAACCGTTATCTTAAGTGTCTGATCTACGATGACGGGCGCAGATACAACGTTTGTTAGAACGCTATGGTATCGTTAGATAGCGTTATTCCGATGCTATCAAAAGTCAATATTCTTGTAGTGGGGAGAAGATTCGAACGAGGGAAACTAGTTTTGGTGGTGAACGGACGAGAGAAACGTGAGTTGGTAAGGTGATCGCGACTCTCGGTCAAACGGACTATACGGGCGATAGCGGTATGGAACTGTTCGTCGGGAACGGCCAGCGGCTAGCGAACCAAGGATTGGCGAGCTAGACGAGATGGAAGCGAGGGTGGATCGAATGACGATGCATGAATGTTGGCTCGACTCGTGATACGGCCAAACCAGTAGATTACGAACCGGGTTCGTGAGTCTACTAGGGTTTCTCGAGAGCTAGTCCCAGACTAAGGCTAAAGAGAGAGTTTAGACAAGAAACAAAGAATCATTCTTTGGAAAAATAATTTCATTCAAGTCTAAAAGTTGCAGCTAAGAGATAGAGAAGTTTAAATAGTGTGAGGGTTTAGAGGGAACCAAGGACACGCGAACTCACTATGGTCCGCACACGTTTGCCCTTGACGTGTTTCCTTTGATGGAGAACNAGATGCAGATTAAAATAGAAGGCGATGACGACTTAGTGGTTTTCTATTTCAATTTTAAGTTTTAATTTGTCTTGTTCGACATTGAGTAAATAATATTTAGATAAAAATGGTTGTCTTTGTAAATTACTATAATTAATATTATTGATTATTTTTAGCTTTATAAATTAAATTACAAATTTTATAATCTAAAATTTAAATTTTAAATTCAGATGTCTATATCTATGAATAATTAAATATACAATAGCAGATAAAAATTGCTATTATATAGTGTTTAATTACAGAAAAATAAACGCTATAGTATAAAAAGATATGATAGCATAATAGAAAACCGTTATCTTAAGTGTCTGATCTACGATGACGGGCGCAGATACAACGTTTGTTAGAACGCTATGGTATCGTTAGATAGCGTTATTCCGATGCTATCAAAAGTCAATATTCTTGTAGTGGGGAGAAGATTCGAACGAGGGAAACTAGTTTTGGTGGTGAACGGACGAGAGAAACGTGAGTTGGTAAGGTGATCGCGACTCTCGGTCAAACGGACTATACGGGCGATAGCGGTATGGAACTGTTCGTCGGGAACGGCCAGCGGCTAGCGAACCAAGGATTGGCGAGCTAGACGAGATGGAAGCGAGGGTGGATCGAATGACGATGCATGAATGTTGGCTCGACTCGTGATACGGCCAAACCAGTAGATTACGAACCGGGTTCGTGAGTCTACTAGGGTTTCTCGAGAGCTAGTCCCAGACTAAGGCTAAAGAGAGAGTTTAGACAAGAAACAAAGAATCATTCTTTGGAAAAATAATTTCATTCAAGTCTAAAAGTTGCAGCTAAGAGATAGAGAAGTTTAAATAGTGTGAGGGTTTAGAGGGAACCAAGGACACGCGAACTCACTATGGTCCGCACACGTTTGCCCTTGACGTGTTTCCTTTGATGGAGAACACGTCACCCTCAATGTGATTTAAACAGAACCACACACGTCACACTTTTCAACCGTTACAAAGGAAGACTCTAGATAATTGTTCAAAATGCAACACTTAAACAAAAGATAACACGTCCTTAGGCTTTGACGCGGGAACCACGTCATTGGCTTCAAACGCGGCGGTTTGCGTTAGGACTCATCGCCTCATTAAAACCTTCTCCGGTAAACCTCGTGGGACAAACCCGGAGTAAGGAAAAAGAGTAAGGGTCATGATCCTAACGGCTTGGTCGCCTTCCTCCTTGGATAAGGATGAAGGCCGTGCGAACGATCTCCACTTGAGTTGTCTTGGCCAGATTGCTCTCTTGATCTTCTCGGACAAATGCTTGCACAAACCGGCTGAACCTTTGTCTTGCGGCCTTTGATGAGCTCTTGGAACGTGTAGTGGCTCCTGGCGTGATCCTTGGTGCATCGGCTCGATGTTGTCCCGCGGGTAATGCAAGCGTCTCGGCAGCATCCTGGGCGTCCTGGTCCGGTACGGTCATTCCTGGTCGCGTGTCCGGTTCCGTGCTCACATCAAGTTCCATCCATACCTTTCACATGAAGCTTACACCTTTTCAAAACAAAAGGTGATAATTATCAATTTTGAAAATGCAAAATAGATGTCAGTTGTGCAAAGCGAGTAAATCTGACCAAACAAACAAACAACAATCTCACCAGCAACATTCTCCATTGTCCTAGAAAATAAAATTTTCAAAATATTTTAGATGCTCCTTTTAAAGAAAGCATGGATTTTTGTACCCTGTAAAAGAAAGTTTATGTGAATATTTCTATATGATATAGAAATTTAAATAGGTGAGATAATTATTATAAATAGGTGATATAGAAATGTATATTGCCTTCACATCACCGTCTTTCAAGTATAGATGACCTTCACTTGCACACACCACACGTCTTGTACGGCTTCACATTGTTGAGGAATGTCACGGATTGAGCTACTACTAATTGCTATGGAAAGAATTTTTTATTTATTTATTATGAGGTAAGTTGATTGCTTGATGAGTTAAGATAGCTAATGATACTCTATATTTATAGAGACCTTAGATAATTAGGGTATTATGTTGATTGTTTATTGAAAAACTTGGAGAGAAAGCACAATGTCTTAGATACAATAAACCATTTAAGTATTTATTATTATTATTTTAAAGTAGAATGAATGATACCATAGTTTTATGGAAGACTAGAAAATATTTGAAGATTGCTTGATCGTTATGATTGAATGATTGTTTATGATTGAATATGATGCAATTCTGTTTAGGAAATAGCCTAAAAGTTGAACATTTAGTTAATACTGAAACGACCCAAAACCATTTGTTTGTTTGTTTATAATTCAATATTAAACTAGTGATCCCATACTCACTAACATCCTAACCCCATTAAAACACAGCAGCAGAAATAAACATCTATAAACCAATAAAATCAACCAGCAATTATCCAATAACCAATAAACCAATAATAATTCTATAGCCACTAAACCAATAAATCATTCCAACATAAAACAAGGAAAGATGATATCGTCGATGAAAATGATGATTGACACATCCATAAACTCCTGGAACACGCTGTTCATCAATCTCAAACGCTGATGGCGCGTTAGTCAACCCAAAAAGCATCACCACAAACTCATAATGCCCATACATTGTCTTGAAAGCCGTCTTCCTCACGTCTGCCTCATCTATCGGGATCTGATGATAACCCGTCACCAAGTAAATCGTGGAGAACCAAGTAGCACCCCTCAACTAATCCAACAACTCATCAATCCTGGGAAGAGGGTACTTGTTCTTCACAGTGACCCAGTTCAGACCCCGATAATCAATTGCACAAGCGGAAACTCCCATCCTTCTTCTTAACGAACAACACCAGCGCTCCCCACGGTGACACGCTAGGACAGATGAATCCCTTGCTCAAAAGGTCCTCCAACTGCTTCTTCAGCTCTGTCATCTCTGTTGGAGCCATCCTATAAGGCGCCTTGGATAACGGCGTAGTCCCTGGTTCCTGTTCAATCGTGAAAAGATTAGACCGAGATGTTGGTAACCCCTGCAACGACTGGAACACATCCTAAAAAACTTTTACAACCTGGATACCGCCAACCGTAGACTGCCCCACTGACTCTGGCATCGAAATTGTAACCAAATAGGCTTCACGCCCCTTCTCGATCATTTTCCCGGCCTGCATGGCTGAGATCACGAGACTCCCGAAGTCGGTCTTGATCTATCTAATATCAACTTCCCTTCTAGATATTAAAACTCCACTCTACCCTGATGACAATCTAGATGAACCTTGTGACGATGCAACTAATCCATCACACGATAACATCATAAAACTCCATGGGGCTGATAAGAAAATCCACTGGCGTCGACCCTCCTGCAATCTGAATATCAACTCCCCTTGCCCGCCAAAGGACTCTTAGAAACTTGCCTATCGCAACTCTGACAACTTCCTCTCACTCTCCTGGATCTCTTCTGATATAGGCGCTCTTAGCGCACTCTAGGGTAATGAATCAATGTGTTGCTCCATAATCAAACATGACGTGGGACCTAAACCCGCCCACCAATAAGATCCCTACATAAACCTCATGTGCTAAGAACCCTAACACTTTATTACAGACATTAATAAAATATGAACTACTGAAATTCACAAAGTCATGGTCTAATTAGTTATACATGTGATCCCTCTCGCACATGTTCCACTAGTCTCCACGGTCGTGTACACCCGCGATGCCTGCTCGATCCGTGCCACCAGCTACACTCCATACTGCACCGCTGCCGCTGCCATCTACTGCAAATTGAGACACTTGGGCTTGATGTGCCTAGGCTCCCTACAGTGATAGCATACACGAACCACCGTCTGAGCTGCTATCATAGCATTCATCTGGGAACAGTTAGCCACCTTTTGGTCCATTCCTCAGCACATGTAGCATCCTGCACCACTCAGCCTATGCAAAGCCTCTCACTTCCTCTTGGTTCCCAGCGCAGGCTTGCCGTCCTTGCCAGAAACTCCAAGATGTTGAGTCTTCGTTGGCTGGACTGCTGGACGAACCGTCACTGCATGTGCCCGAATATCCTCCTCGATCTCCGTTGTGGTCTCAATCAGCTATGCCCTCTACAATGAACCCTCAAGTCATCACGAAGGGCCCTCATGAACCTACGGGCCTGTGCCTCCTCAGACTCCATCGCCCGACCCCCATACATCCGAAGCCGACTGAACTCCACATCCAACCGGTCCAGTGCCTCATGGGGAAAGTACTTGCGGTTGAACTCCTCCACGAAGTCAACCTAAGTCATCTCCCTCTACAGCCTCCTAGCAGCCACTGACCTCCACCATAGGTGAGCATCGCCTACCAGGTTGTGGATACCTATGTCCACCCAATAGTCCTGAGGACATCTGAGAGACCCAAAGTTATGTTTCACTCTCGTCCTCCACGCATCTGCAAGGTTCGGTTTCACCCGATAACCACTCTGTACCGATCCTGCCCATCTCCCTCTGCATGGTAACATAATGGGAATGGTCTCGTACACATGCAGCCATTGGCTGATGCACCTCCGCCACTACAGGCGGCACCACCGCAGCCTGTGCCGGTATCACTCCCGGTAACTAGAACTCTACTACCACCAGCCAAACCGACTCCATCGGCGCCTAAGATCCTAGAGCCCCTACCTTCGGCCACACTCAAGGACCCCTCCTTGAATGCCTACGACTCGCCGACGCCCTCTACTGTCAAACTCTTATCCATGGTGTCACTAACCGCTGGGCCTCTGCCCCTACCATAACCACGTCCACATACACGACCACGTCTACGTCCCGCAACAGCACCACCTCTAACTTTTACACTACCAAGAAGAGAAGGCTAAGCAAACAATCTAACCATACACAATATACAACTTACCGTGGAATCACATTGAAGGCTCAAAGAGGACGTTCTAGGACCCCATGCCACACACAATTGACTAACTCACATAATTAATCAAAGCATGCAATCCCAAACATCAACAACAAAAACCCTAGTGAACCCGTACCTAGAAACGTAAGGGCTTTGATATCAAACTGAAACGACCCGACCCGACACAATATTATATGTATATATTATTAAACTAGTGATCCCATACTCACTAACAACCTAACCCCAATCAACAACAGCGGATAACATAAACGATACCATTAAACAAATAACCAATAAACTAATGATCAAGTCATCCTAAGCATTAGCAAACCATTCAATAAAGTCATTAAACAAACAACAAGCTAGCAACATTCTAATGAATCGACTCTAGCAACCTAACAGTAGCCAGACAACACATCAACAAACCACTAGAACATCCTCCTCTTCAGCACCTTGTTTCCAGGATCACACTTTCCCTTTACCTGCACCACAACATATATGAGATGCGTGAGTATTATCATAAATACTCAATGAGGCGATCCTCCCAACTACTCGGATAGACACACAAGAAAAAACACAGTCCCAACTCGTGTGAAAATTGGGATTTATTTCCAACTTTGGTCTCGTCAGAGGGTTTTCCATATGAGTCGGTGTACTCGAATTTGGATTTTTTTTCTGGAGGGGTGCCTCTCAACAGGGTGATCCTGATCAACTTCTTCAATTACCATAGATTTTATGGGCAATCTAGAAGGCCATAAAAACGGTTTTCAAGGTTTAGAGATCGAGGCTAATGATATAATTGCTCAGGCTTTGGGCGATAAGTTAGCCTAGGAAGAGATGCTCTCTTTTACGGCGGATCATGCCAGCTCCATCTCCATCTTCGGATGTCCAGGTTTCTTCACCTGGTTGTCAGATTGATAGTTCTTGGAAAGCAACCAATGTGCATTCAGGATTGGGCTGGTGGTGTTGCGTTAGTGAGGAGCGAACATTGTTGTTGGGGGCGAAGTGTCTAAGATGGAGCCCCTCCCGCCTACATTCAGAATCAGAAGCGTTGTTGTCGGTCATGGAGCGAATACATGCTACATGGATCGCTTGTCAACATATTGAAGTTAACATTTTAAAAGATTTTAGAATATTCTTAAAATCGCTTGGTTTTCAATTGATGATTTTTAAAGATTTCTCAATATCCTATATTATTCAATTTGATATTTATGTAAAATAATTTAAAATAAAATCAGCTTATGTTGTGTATTGAAATATTATAAAATCATCCAAAGTTTATAATATCATCATATGTTGTGTTGGGTGTCACACAATATGGGAAATTTTTCATCTATCATCATTTATAATATGATAGGTTCAGATGAAACCAAAAAAAAAAAAATGAGAGGTTCACATTTTAATAAACATTATTTTAAAAAAACTAAACATGAAATTTTAGTTTCTCAAAATTAAACATATCAATTATATATAAAAAAGTTCATACATATTTTACTATTGTTAGGTATAAATCATGTTAGATATCCTATTATTATAATATATATATATATATATATATATTCATCATTGAATCGACAAGACTCAATCAATAGCAAATTCCTACTACGCGGTAAATCGACTTAGCGGAGTCGAACTATGGTGGAATCGGTCGTAGAAGTGGTGGTGTAACTACTTAACATATAATTTTAATTTTTAGTTAGTTAATATTAAATTATATTTAATCCATCTTGGGACATGTAAATTGAAAATTTCATAATATGAAACAATATATGTATATAATATTTTATTTAAAATGTATTTAACATATATATGTAATTGTCAATCGTATTCAAATGCCTACATATTATTAGAGGCAACAACATACAAGTCCCTGATCTCCGTAAGGTACACACAAAGCAGCATGAGAAGGTGGTTTCACTCCACATCTTTTGTAACAATCTTTTCTCCTATGACATGGTCCTTTAAACGTACAATCACTTGAATCATCCGTAATTCCTGTAAAATTAATCAAATTAGAAATATAATAATTACGTATAAATATCATAACATGATTTTAATAATTCTTTTATAAAAATGATGGCATTCATATGTATATACAGTAGAATATGCACATTTTTAGTATTTGAAAACAAAAACTTACGAATAGATTGAGCATTAACAATGAGAGAAACGATCAAGAGAAAGGCAACAAAATGAGACTTTGAAGGCGCCATCTTTCTTATAAAAATATACAATAAACTACTATGAAATATATGTAAAATCACTTAGACTTAATGAATAAAAAGAGAATTGACTGTTCTTTTATAGCTGAATATGTAAATAATACCATATAAAATTTTGCAACAAATTTATTCTATACCATAAAATTTTATGACTTAAGATTTTGTTTACCTTAGAGGTATTGAACATAACATTTTAAAATATTTTAGAGTATTTTTAATATCACCTGTTATTCAATTGATAATTTTAAAAAATCTTTAAAAATCATACGTTATTCAACTTGACATTTATGTAAAATCTATTTTTAGTATACAATCTCTTGTTACTCAAATTATTTTTCTTTAAGTCCTTCAAAATTCTAGGTATAAGAGTATGATTTTGAGAGGAGGGGGGAGGGGGGGATATTGAAGTTAACATTTTAAAAGATTTTAGAATATTCTTAAAATCACTTGGTTTTCAATTGATGATTTTTAAAAAAAATTCAAAATCCTATATTATTCAATTTGACATTTATGTAAAATAATTTAAAATAAAATCATCCTATGTTGTGTTATGAAATATTATAAAATCATCCAAAGTTTATAATATCATCCTATGTTGTGTTGGGTGACACACAATATGGGAATTTTTCATCTATCATCATTTATAATATGATAGGTTCAGATTAAACCAAAAAAAAAAATGAGAGGTTCACATTTTAATACACATTATTTAAAAAAAACTTTTATTAGCAAAGATGTTATTAATTCTAGTCAGAAATCTTACTCAGTCATAATGTATTAATGGAATATGAATGATTGTTTTAACTTTTTTTTATTTATTTTCTCCCCGTAAAGTTTGATTTTTACGTGTGAAACAACCCGACCCATAATGAGAAGCGTGAGTATTATCAGAAATACCCAGTGAGGCGATCCTCCCATCTACGAGCTATACACACAAGCAAATTAAGAGTACAACCACAAATAAAACATAACAAACCAGCCATTAAATAGAACACCCAATAACGCATTCACCACACCTACACATCATCACACAAAACAAGCCATACAACCCAATCGCTCAGATAAGCTCATGGTCACGCACTCACCTTATCAAACTGATTATAACAACGAATACAACCAGTTGAGACTCTCCTAACGTCTGCAACAGCCCAACAACGCCCTACAACAAGCCACACAACAAAAAACGACTTATAGCAAAACTGGACATAAACATAAAAAACGAATAGTCTCAAAGACGAAGCACTAAAAGAAAAACCAACTGTTAACTATCAAATCCTTCCAGTAAGAAACTAGCCCTAGACGTTACAAAGCGTCCCACAAAATGTCGTGCCGATCTGAAACCAGACGAGACCATGATCTCAGTTATAATTCCTGATGGTCCCAACTCGCGTCTGAGGAAATGTGTCCCACGAAACTGCCAATATCTCCTTGAATATTAACTCAAATTCACTTCTGTAAAAAGGAGAATGACGATGAAAGTCTTGGTAATAACTCTAACAAATTTCGTTACCTTTGACAACGATTTGATATGTAGAAACTGTTTCCTCTCAAACCCTAATGATTCTGCTTCCTCCTTAAATCTCCTTCACACCACAACAAGCTTCTCTCCTTCTCTCCCTCTTTCTTTCTCTCAACATCAACAATGAAGAGCAACCACGAAATAAGAGAGAAGAGGTGTCCAAAGCATTACAAAACCATCACTTAAGGCTCCCTAAAACTGTCTAAACCGGGTGAACTTAAACCAAACCGGTCAATTTCATGTTTTAACATAAATTGATCGGTTCTTCCACTTTAATTCTGGTACACGGGTGTTACAACGTGTTACTCTGTTATTGTTGAACTGTGATAACACGTCTTAGGGTTTTTAATTATTACAAACACTCTTTACTCTACATTTACTAAGTATTACATATTCAATTTTCATATATTGGGTTCATGTGACAAGAAAACAATACCATAGACTTATTTATTTAAAACTAAACATGAAATTGTAATTTTTCAAAATTAAACATATCAATTATATATAAAAAATTTCATACATTTTTACTGACTGTTAGGTATAAATCATGTTAGATATCCTATTATTATAATATATATATATATATATATATATATTTTCATCATTGAATCGACAAGACCCGATCAATAGCAAATTCCTACTATGCGGGGTAAAGCGACTTAGCGGAGTCGAACTCTGGTGGAATCGGTCGTAGAAGTGGTGGTGTAACTACTTAACATATTATTTTAATTTTTAGTTAGTTAATATTAAATTATATTTTAATCCATCTTGAGACATGTAAATTGAAAATATCATAATATGAAACAATATATGTAAATGATATAATATTTTATTTAATTTGTATTTAACATTTATATGTAATTGTCAATCATATTCAGTTTCCTACAAATTATTAGAGGCAACAACATACAAGTCCCTGAACTCCGTAAGGTACACACAAAGCAGCATGAGAAGGTGGTTTCACTCCACATCTTTTGTAACAATCTTCTCTCCTATGACATGGTCCTTTAAACGTACAATCACTTGAATCATCGGTAATTCCTGTAAAATTAATCAAATTAGAAATATAATAATTACGTATTAATATCATAAGATTTTTTAATAATTCTTTATAAAAATGATGGTAGTCATATGTATATACAGTAGAATATGCACATTTTTAGTATTTGAAAACAAAAACTTACGAATAGATTGAACGTTAACAATGAGAGAAATGATCAAGAGAAAAGCAACAAAATGAGACTTTGAAGGAGCCATCTTTCTTACAAAAATCTACAATAAACTACTATGAAATATATGTAAAATCACTTAGACTTAATGAATAAAAAGAGAATTGACTGTTCTTTTATAGCTGAATATGTAAATAATACCATATAAAATTTTGCAACAAATTTATTCTATACCATAAAAAATATATGACTTAGGATTTTGTTTACCTTAGAGGTATTGAACATAACATTTTAAAATATTTTAGAGTATTTTTAAAATCACCTGTTAGTCAATTGATGATTTTAAAAAATCTTTAAAAATCATACGTTATTCAACTTGACATTTATGTAAAATCTATTTTTAGTATACAATCTCTTGTTACTCAAATTCTTTTTCTTTAATTCCTTCAAAATTCTAGGTATAAGAGTATGATTTTGAGAGGAGGGGGGGGATATTGAAGTTAAAAGATTTTAGAATATTCTTAAAATCACTTGGTTTTCAATTGATGATTTTTAAAGATTTTTCAAAATCCTATATTATCCAATTTGACATTTATGTAAAATTATTTAAAATAAAATCATCCTATGTTGTGTTGTGAAATATTATAAAATCATCCAAAGTTTATAATATCATCCTATGTTGTGTTGGGTGTCACACAATATGGGAATTTTTCGTCTATCATCATTTATAATATGACTAGATTAGGACCTGCCCGATGTGCGGGTTTAGAGTTTTTAAAATATATTAAATTTAACAAAGAATATAAAATAAATACTTTTAGTAAGTAAAAACTATCTATAAAAAAAAATTGATACACAGAGTTGTCCAATATGATATTTGGTGTAAATGGTGCGACTCTGCGGTTGAGACTATTAATCATGTTTTTTTTGAATGCCTTCGCTCGTGTGAAGATTGGGATTTATTTCCAACTTTGGTCTCGTCAGAGAGTTTTTGTAACACCCGCAAACCAATTTTTGGTAAAATTGGTGGGGCTGTCGATCGACACCACATGAGGTGTCGATCGACACTGTTTGTTTCGGGTTCGACTGGTTAGATTTAATTATCGATTTCTGGCCGGTTTGGTTTAAGGAAACCATTGAACCGAGGTTTAAAAGGGGGAAAACGACCTAGGGTCGTGTTTTTGTTGTTTTACGCCGCTTGAGAGAAAAATAAAAGGAGAAAACAGTTCCTAAAAGTTCTTGAGAGAGTTTTTGAGATTTCAAGGTGCTTTTGGTGAGATCTTGCTGTGGGAGTGAAGATCCAGGGCTATGAACGTGTTAGAAGGTTGCTGAGAGTGTTGGATTTGTTTCTATTGGTTTGAATCTTCCTGCAAAGAGGTGAGTGCATGACCATGGCTAATCTAAGCCTTTGATTCACTTGTTCTTGCTTGTTTTGTTGCTTGTTTGTGTGTTTTTCTTGCTGGAATTGATTGATACAGGTTCCTACGGATGTATAAGGCTTGGGTTTCGAGTATTGGACGATTTGGAGGAGACTTGGAAGCGAGATTCGACTCTCGACTTCGTGCGGTTCGCAGTTGCAGAGGGAGTGTCGATCGACACCACTTGGTGTCGGTCGACACCAGCAAATTGGGCATCGATCGACACTGTGGGGTAGTGTCGGTCGACACCAAGGCCAGTGTTGGTCGACACTCGGCTGGTGTCGGTCGACACCTCCCTTCCAGCGAGACGATGTTTGGTTTCATGGTTTGTTTGTTTTGTTTGTTGTTTGTTTGGAACATTGGAATCACTGTTGCTTGTGTATATAGCCCAGTAGATGGGAGGATTGCCTCACTGAGTGTTTATCAAATACTCATGCATCTCAATTTGTGTTTGTGGTACAGGTAAAGGCAAAGTGTGATCGTGGAATCAAAGCAATGAAGAGGAGGATGTTCTAGGGACTCGATTGGATGTTGTCTGGCATTGCTAGGTTGCTAGAGTTGAGTCATTAGAAACATTGCTAGGTTGCTGGTTCCTTGCTTCTTGTTGTTTTGTATTTGGATATTGCTTATGCTATGATATTGGATTTTTATTAGAATATTATTGGTTTATTATTGGATATTGGTTTTGTTATTCCGCTGTTGATTGTGAATGTGATTAGGTGGCTAGTGAGTATGGGACCACTAGTTGTAGTTTATTTATTTATATATATATATATATATATATATATTTATTATTTATTAAAAAAAAAGAAGGTCGGTCCTTTCAGTTTTCCATATGAATCGGTGTACTCGAATTTGGGTTTTGTTTTCTGGAGGGGCTCCTCTCAACAGAGTGATCCTGATCAACTTCTTCAATTACCATAGATTTTATGGACAATCTGGAAAGCCATAAATAAAAACATTTTTCAAGGTTTAGAGATCGAGGCAAATGATATAATTGCTCAGGCTTTGGACGATAAGTTAGCCTGGGAAGAGACGCTCTCTTTTATGGCAGATCATGCCAGCTCCATCTCCGTCTTCAGATGTCCAGGTTTCTTCACCTGGTTGTCAGATTGATAGTTCTTGGAAAGCAACCAATGTGCATTCAGGATTGGGCTGGTGGTGTTGCGTTAGTAAGGAGCGAACCTTGTTGTTGGGGGCCAAGTGTCTAAGGGCATCTCCAATGGTCCTCTATTTATGTCTCTATAATAGAGAAACTTTATAATAGAGGTGAGTTTTACTCCAATGGTCCTCTATTTTCACTTCTAAAACAGAGATTGCTATTTTTTCCTCTATTTATAGAGGAACCCTATTTTTTTTTTATAAAGGTTCCTCTATAAATAGAGGAATCTCTATTTTAGAGATGAGAATAGAGGACCATTGGAGTAAAACTCTCCTCTATTATAGAGTTCCTCTATTATAGAAGAAAAAATAGAGAAAACCATTGGAGATGGTCTAAGATGGAGCCCCTCCCCCCCTACATTCAGAATTAGAAGCGTTGTTGTTGGTCATGGAGCGGATACGTGCTACAGGGATCGCTTGTCAACATTTCGAGACTGATTTTGCTGAGTTACTCACTATTGTGCAGTCCCTGAAGATTAGCCGTCCTTCTCCAACCTGCTCGATGAGTTTAACTCGCTGGAGTCCTTCCCACTATTATATATCTCTTTGATCCCGCATGCATCAAATACGAATGTAGATTGTCTTGTCCATGCTTCGCGTTCTCTTATCTCTGAAGTTTCTTTTGTAAACCCCTTCCCTCCAGCTTGGACAACTAACCGAGGAATTTCCTTCTAATATTGTTGGAAAAAAAGGTAAATAAATACACTTTTAGTTAAAAAAAAAGTTGTAGATGAGTTCAAAGTTATTAAAATAAAATTAAATTTAACAAAGAATATATATTTAATTCTTTTCATAAGTGAAAAACAATGTATAAAAGTAAAGAGATAAACTTTTAGTTATAGAAAATAGTTATCTTTTTTGCTATAATACACTAAGGTATATCCATTTACAAATCTACTATATACATTACCACTAAAAGTGTATTTGTACACATAAATATATTTTACTGTTAAAATATATTCTTTAGTCTTTACTACTACCAACAAATTATCTTTACGAACACATTAAATAACTTATTATATGTCTCTTCACTTTAACATTTTTATAGTTGCAAAAACGCATATGTTAATATTACATACTCCTATCTTATATATTACAATAGCAGTATTTTTGAATAAATTATTTGATTGGTGAAAAAAATATGAGACAATTTTTTTATTTTTTATTTTTTTTACTTCAACCATCTTTTTCTTTATGTAAAGGTGAGTATTTAAATTTTTATAAAAACAGTAATTAATTGTATATTTTCACAATCATTTTTAATCTTATATAAAAAGTAATCATTTTTCTTGTAAAAATAGCAACTTAAAATTAAAATAAATAAACTATATTATAATTTCGAATTTTATGATATATATAATTTCCTTATAATGATACTTTTTAAACATTTAAATCTATTTAAATTTTATAATTTTCTTATAATTGCTTTTTTATATTTTTAAAACTGTTAATAGTTTTGTTTTACATTTGGAAGTTTACAAAGATATTTTCTTTTCTTTAAAAGATTTTAAATAAAATTAGGTTTTCTTTTCTCTATTTTACTTTTATATCAAACCTTTTTTTGGTTGGTTTTGAATTTTTACATTTTTTTAATTTTTAATAAATTTAGAATTGACATGTGTCAACATCTAAATGATATAATTGACACGTGTCACGATCTTGTTAATGAGTAATTTTGTCATCAAGGTTTATATAATAAGATAGGTTCAAATGAAACCAAAAAAAAAAAATGAGAGGTTCACATTTTAATAAACATTATTTCAAAAAAAAATTATTAGCAAAGATGTTATTAAATCTAGTCAGAAATCTTACTCTGTCATAATGTATTCATGGAAATGAATGATTGTTTTAACTTTTTTTAATTCATTTTTTCCCCATAAAGTTTGATTTTTACGTGTGAAACAACCCGATCCATAATGAGATGCGTGAGTATTACCAGAAATACCCAGTGAGACGATCTTCCCATCTACGAGCTATACACACAAGCAAATCAAAAGTATAACCACAAATAAAACATAACAAACCAGCGATTAAATAGAACACCCAATAACGCATTCACCACACCTACACATCATCACACAAAACAAGTCATACAACCCAATCGCTCAGATAAGCTCATGGTCACACACTCACCTTATCAAACTGATTATAACAACGAATACAACCAGTTGAGACTTTCCTAACGTCTGCAACAGCCCAACAACGCCCTACAACAAGCCACACAACCAAAAACGACTTATAGTAAAACTGGACAGAAACATAAAAAAAAAAAACAGTCTCAAAGACAAAACACTAAAAGAAAAACCAACCGTTAACTATCAAATCCTTCCAGTAAAAAACTAGTCCTAGACGTCACAAAGCTTCCCACAAAATGTCGTGTCGATCGGAAACCAGACAAGACAATGATCTCAGTTATAATTCTCGATGGTCCCAGTTCGCGTCTGAGGAAAACTGTCCCAAGAAACTGCTAATATCTCCTAGAATATTAGCTCAAATTCACTTCTGTCAAAAGGAAAATGACGATGAAAGGCTTGGTAATAACTATACCAAATTTCGTTACTTTTCACAATGATTTGATATGTATAAACTGTTTCCTCCCAAACCCTAACGATTCTGCTTCCTCCTTAAATCTCCTTCACACCACAACAAGCTTCTCTCCTTCTCTCCCTCTTTCTTTCTCTCAACATCAACAATGAAGAGCAGCCACGAAATAAGAGAGAAGAGGCGTCCAAAGCATTACAAAAACCATCACTTAAGGCTTCCTAAAACTGTCCAAACCGGGTGAATTTAAACCAAACCGGTCAATTTCATGATTTAACATAAATTGATCAGTTCTTCCACTTTAATTCCGGTACACGGGTGTTACAACGTGTTACTCTGTTATTGTTGAACTGTGATAACACGTTTTAGGGTTTTTAATTATTACAAACACTCTTTGCTCTATATTTACTAAGTATTACATATTCAATTTTCATTTATTGGGTTCATGTGACATGAAAACAATACCATAGACTTATTTATGTAAAACTAAACATGAAATTTTAATTTTTCAAAATTAAACATATCAATTATATATAAAAAAGTTCATACATTTTTACTATTGTTAGGTATAAATCATGTTAGATATCCTATTATTATAATATATATATATATATATTCATCATTGAATCGATAGGACTCGATCAATAGCCTATTACGCAGGGGTAAAGCGACTTAGCGGAGTCGAACTCTGGTGGAATTGGTCGTAGAAGTGGTGGTGTAACTACTTAATATATTATTTTAATTTTTAGTTAGGTAATATTAAATTATATTTTAATCCATCTTAGGACATGTAAATTGAAAATTTCATAATATGAAAAAATATATGGAAATTATATAATATTTTATTTAAATTGTATTTAACATTTATATGTAATTTTCAATCATATTCAGTTTCCTACATATTATTAGAGGCAACAACACACAAGTCCCTCATCTCCCAAAGGTACACACAAAGCAGCATGAGAAGGTGGTTTCACTCCACATCTTTTGTAACAATCTTCTCTCCTATGACGTGGTCCTTTAAACATATAATCACTTGAATCATCCGTAATCCCTGTTAAATTAATCAAATTAGAAATATAATAATTACATATAATTATTATAAGATTTGTTAGTAATTATTTTATAAAATTGATGATAGTCATATGTACATACTATAAAATATGTACATTCTTAGCATATGAAAACAAAAACTTACAAATAGATTGAATGTTAACAACGAGAGAAATGATCAAGAGAAAAGCAACAAAATGACACTTTGAAGGCGCCATCTTTCTTACCAAAATTTACAATAACCTATTATGAAATATTTTGTAAATATGTAATGAATAAAAAGAGAATTGATTGTTCTGTTACAGCTAAATATGTAAATAATACCATATAAAATTTTGCATCAAATTTATTATAGAATAATACCATAAAATTTTATGACTTAAAGATTTTGTTTAAATTAGAGGTATTAAACATAACATTTTAAAATATTTTAGAGTATTTTTAAAACCACTTGTTATTCAGTTGATGATTTTTAAAAATCTTTTAAAACTCTAAAAAATAATCAAATATTCTAAAAACTCATTCAAAAATTCAAAATATTAAAATCCTACCAAATCCTTAAATTGTCAAGTTCAAAACTCCCTCTGTAACGTCCCGACTGCCACCTCTTAGTAGGCCCCATGTCCAACCCAGTCCATGGACCCACCTTCTTTAATGGGCCTCACGTCCTCCCACTAGGCCCGTGAGCCCATCCATATCTGACGGCCAGTTTGCTACGTCTGGGAGGTTTTAAAGATATGTTATCGTCCCTAAAAATCAACACATGATCTTTCCCTGTGTTTTGTTCTCACTTGCACAGTTCCGACAGTCACTTCCCGGAAGGTCACCCATCCTGAAACTACTCCAGCTCAAGCACGCTTAACTCTGGAGTTCTCTCAGAACCTTTGACTGAAAAGATAAGTGCACTTTGATGATATAGGTGGTCAAATCAATTATTTTAAACTTTTCCGCATGTCCCTGAAACCTGGGTGTCACACCCTCTTAGTTACATTGATTGTTTCAACAAAATTTTAGGTCATATAAAGGTTTATGTTTGGCATAATTTTAATCATATAAATTATAATACATAAATAATAGAGAATTATGCATTCTCTAGAACATTGAGTTAATACCGACGTAACGGTAAACATTGAGTCAGTACCGGCCGTAACGGTAAGCATCAAACCAATACGGTTCGTAATGACAAGCATCAAGCCAATATGGGCCGTAACGGCAAACATCGAGCCAATATGGGTTGTAATGGCAAACATCAAGCCGATACGGACCGATACAACAATTAACGAGCCAATACGGGCTGTAACGACAAACAACGAGTCAATACAGGCTGTAATTGGACTTTGTGGCCGACTCTGATTTGCTACGACATTATCAATAAAATATTTGATTCAATCTAGTGGAGAGAATATTCGGAACGACCTTATCTCATGAAGAGGCGGTTACTCAAGCCCAAATCCCATGAGGATTAGGGTAAAGAGACTTCCCTATAAATAGGGAGCGATATCGACATGATATGGGACGAAATCAAGAGAAAAACAAGAGACCTAAAGCATAGCCACACGACTCAAATCCAAAGCACACCAACGGTTTCTAAATTGACTCGTTGTGCCTTAAACTCTTGTATTTGAGCTTGATACTTTGATCAATAAAAACGACTATTCAACATCTATTTCTTGTTTCCGTAGTCTCTAAACGAATCGGTTATTTTTGCACAAACAATTGGCGCTAGAAGGAGGGAATAGAGTAAACTACGTGAGTATGACGGGAAACGGAGGTGATACGCCTAACATCGATGCGAATGTCACTGCTCAGCTTGAAGCCTTGACTACTAAGCTGAACGAGGCAGTCCAAAGGATGACACAGATCAAGGCAGATAACGCTTGGCTATGGGAGGAGAATGCCTCGCTGGTGACAGCAGGGAGAGTTTTTACCGAAGCAAGAAATAGATTTTGCAGCGTGAATCGGATGCAAGACCTTAACTCAACGCCTAGAACCTATAATCGAACACCCACAACGGAAGACGGACGGTTGGAAACTCCTCGTCAGGAAGAGAACGGCGGAGGAAACCCTGACACAAGGCAGGCACGTGAAAGCCTTATCCGAGAAGAAAATTTGGATCAACAAGGAGTTGTCAACACACCGCGCATGACAGGAATCGAGCACGGACAATTCGCCCACTTGGAAGCAATGTTCAACAAACATTTTGGAGAGATGGAAGCGATGATCGAACGACTACCAGGTGTAGCTCAGCCAATCTGGAAGAGCAACTTACACTTGTATGCTGACACACCGTTCTCTGATGAAATTGCACTCACTGAGATGCCGAGAAAATTCCTGCTACCAACAATAAAGATGTATGATGGAACATCCAACCCGGATAACTACATAGCGCAATACAAACAACGAATGTTCACGACAGCCATTCAAAGAGAATATCAAGAAGCTACCATGTGCAAAGGATTTGGCTCAAGCCTTACGGGGCTGCGCTTCAGTGGTTTATCAACTTGCCAAACGGCTCAATAAATTTGTTTGTATCATTGACGGATCTTTTTGTTGAACAATTAGCAAGCAGCAGAACCTCGAAAAGACAGTGGATGACCTTTATGAGGTACGACATAGGATAGATGAGTCGTTACGTGCCTACGTGGGATGATTCAACAAGTAGATGGTGTCAATACCAAGTTGAAACATGTCTACTGCCATATCGACATTCAAGAGAAGTTTACTTCATGATGGTGACTTGTACAAAGAACTTACCAAGTATCAGTGCAGAACCATGGAAGATGTTCTCTCGTGGGCATGGGCACAAATAAAATGATAAGAAAATACATCGTATCAACATCGACATTCGTCACATTTTGACTTCGCGTAGTGAGAAACAATCAACAAGAGATTATAAACCTTACTAAAGACATCAAAACGAATACACTAGCGTCATAAGTAATGGTGAGAAACCTTATCAAATTTTAAACAAAACTGAAAGTGAGGAGCGCAAATCATCAAAATGACAAAAACGTCAACGACGTCTCAATTTTTACGGCATGGTGATATCAGCCATGTGCTCATGACAAAATCAGTAGAAAAATGCTTACCCTTGGAGAACCAATGCTAATGAATTGACAGACTTGAAAAGTTTATGGATGCTTACCCATTGAGGAAGCATTTTTCAATATGATAGTTGATGCTAACCAATTGAGGAAGCAGGCGCTAGCAAAATTTATGTGACAAATCACTGAATGCAAAAACTTGACAACGAAACACTCGTTAACAAGAATCTTATGGTGAGACACTTGATGCACAAATCTTCAAGACGTTCTCTACTAAAACTTAGAACTCATGTCATGAACATGAGCTATAAATCTTGTTGCAAGACAATAAAATCATGTCATTCAATGTGAAGCTTGTCAAGATACAAGATATATGAACTTGACAGCAAAACACTTGCTAACAATAAATTCGATGTGAAATGCTTGAAAGTTGAACTCGTTAGAGTGACACGAGAATTGGGTCACGAACCCGAATCATGTCACGAGCCTGGCATCAATAATTTGGCTGTAATAAACTTGTCAATGTGTAGCCAATTCTAGAAATTGGTTAGGAACCACATTGTCATTTTGGAACCAATGCAAAACAAATGTGTAGCCAATTCAAAAAACTGGTTAGGAACCACATTGTCGTTTTGGAACCAATGCATAGCTAATGTGTAGCCAATTCAAGAAATTGGTTAAGAATCACATTGTCGTTTTGGAACCAATGCAAAATACTTGTATGTTGATTGACAATATAGTTTCATACGGTTTAAATAAATTATTATATCATATATATATATATATATATATATATATATTGTTCAATATTATTATTTTCAACTTACATGTCCCAGATTAAATATAACAAAAATAACTAAAATAAAAAAAAAATAAAAGATATAAAATGAGTTATATTAAACAGTAGGTGCAGAATTATATGGAATATTTATATAATATTCTATACGCAGTATAAACTTTAGAAAAAAACTATTAAAAGATAATTAAACAACTATTCTTCAATTCATACATTTATTTTTACTTTTAAACTTACGTTTAATTTTGGATAACCAAGCCTATGACAGTTTGTTGCTTGTCATACCAAACCTAATGTATGAAAAACAATTATAAATAAATATAAGATAAATATTGAATCCCGTGTTTGGGAAACAGTTACTATTATAACTTTATAAAACTTAATAAATTTAATTATTTAATATGGGATATTTTTGAAGATGGATAGATGAAAGAAATATTTTTGAACAAAACACACTAAAACAAATACTCCTTAAACAGTTCTACAAAAAAAAAAAAAAATTTATTACCTTACTTTAAAAAAATTATAATATTATTTTAACTAATTTTCTATACATTATTTAGGATTGGGGACCAGATACCCTGAATTTTTGGGAGTCTTTAAAATTGGCAGTATTAACAAGTTTTTTTTTTCTTTTTGCTTCTTGTAGTAATAAAACTCAAAAATGTCATTTTCGCCTTAAATTCCCTAGTTGGGTCTTGGCATCATAATAATTCAAATGCAGTAATGGTTACATTTATAATGTCTTATCTTACTCTAACTACCCTTACGATTCCATTTCATGCTGTTTTATTGTCTTTGTTTTTTGTCTTTCTTTATATATTCATGAATTTGAAAAGAAAAAAATCCCATAAGACAAAAAAACTGTGATTTTGTAAGACATTGGCGTTTCAAAACAAAAGCATTAAATTAAAATCTATCATTGCGTTCCCTCATAATAATACATACCATTTCCATTTTATTTTTCTGACTAGATCAAATCAAAATGAAGCATATAGTTCCAAATTTTGCATCCCATCAAATTAAAACGTTGTAAGGAAACAAAATCATAATCAATAATGATGTCTCTTCTTCTTTCATTCAATTTCTTCATTTATTTTTGATAATTCAGTAGGGATACATGAAAACTAGGAATTTGGTATGTGTATGTATGTTTATTCAAAAGTTTATTGAAACACGAAAATGGCGGGATTATTAGGACCATGTCGCAAACCTGCAGTACGTACAGTGATAGAAACTTTTATCTTGATTCGCCGTCGACAATACTCTAAATACTAACTTGCCTACAAAAACAACCATTCTATTATTGAGACACTGTAGAAGCAACAAGACAAATCATGCTTTGCCCCCACAACGATGACCACCCTCCAAAAACTTTATATAATACTCATCAAACAATGAAATATATCAAGTAAAATGTGGTCCTTATAACTCAATTTCAACTGTGGTTGTGTGTGACTCATCGCTCTTAACTATGAGAAGGACTCTCTGATACACATATATCCCTTTCTAGCTCCTCCAAGTGGGATTCTTTTTAATTTTTGAATTTTAAGGAGAGGTTCTATCACTATCGCTTTCAAATCTTTTTGATGTTTCCATTATCTGAAGTCGATAGATTTGATTGATCCTCAAAAACCCTAAATAATATTTAACATAGTGCCCTTACCGACTTACGTACTCTTTAAAATTATATGGTAAATGTATCTGCTCTGGTGCATAGTTATATGGTGTTACAGTTACTAGATGAGAATTTATGTCTATAAAATCATCATTTATAATATGATAACTAGGAGATATCCCGTGCTGTAAAGCACAGGTCAATATCTTTTCTAAAAATAATAATATAATAATAAACTTATTGTTATATATATATATTTTTAAATATTTTGTTTGACATAATATTTATTTTTAATATTTTAATTGTTCGGTAAATCTATATATATCTTTTTGAATACTAATTATTTTAAAATATTATAGTTTTTAATTTGTTTGATGTATAATACAGTTTTATATTGCTCGTTTATATTATTTGTATCATTATTTTGTGATTTTTTTTGAAGTAGTAATTATAATATTGTAATTGTGAGTAAATAAAATTTATGGATTTATCAGCCACATAAATTTAGTTTTACCAATTCGCCAATGTGAAAAATTAAAATACACACTTTTTCTTCATAGATTGAGTAATATATCTTTGATTTTAAAAATTCAAATCATAACATATGCAGAAATTTTTTTACATATTTATTAATCATAATTATTATATGATAATTCAAAATAATTTTTAAATAAAATAAAAGAAAGACCATAGGAGAACCATAATTTAAAATCTTAACGAAATCTTCCAAATCTAGTTATTAAAAATAATCATATTATCTACTTGGATATAAAATTTTAGGTTTAAAAATTTTGATTGGTAATATATTTTGAAAAATAAATAATAATTTTCGTGCATAATTAAATAGAAAAAGAAAATAATTTTTTTTTTTGAAAATTAATAATTATTTAAAATATTTTATTAGAAAATTTTGATATATTGTTTATATTTTGTCAAAGTATTTATTAACTTTATTATTAAGTAATTAATTTTTATTAAATATTTCTAATGGCATTTGAATGTAAATTTTTACATTTTTTAAAGTTAGTTTCGTATTTGTACTTCTCAATTAATATAGTAGGATTTCAGATAACAAATATGATGCGTTCAGATTCTAATAAAATACGATAGACAACAAAAAAAAATTGAAAAAATAAATAATAAAACTGCTTTTAAAATCAGTCAGAAATCTTAGTTTTTAAATGTATTTATTGAATATGATCGCCTAATTTTACTCTTTTTCTGTTGTTCTATATTATTTCTTTTCAGAAACATATTTTTTATATATTGAATTGTGATCAGACGTGTATGGCTTTCAAATTTTACAGCTCTACATTTATTAAGTCTTATTCATATTCGATTTTCATATATTGGGTTGGTATGCAAACAAAAAATATCATAAAATTGTTTATTTGAAACTAAACATGAAATTACAAAAAAAAAAAAATGTATAAGTTGTAAAACACATATTGTAGTATAACTCATGTTAGATCTCCTGTACTTTTAATTTTAGTTAGTTATGTTTGAATTATCTTTAATCTATATTAAGACATGTAAATTTGAAAATATAATAATATGAAACAATATATGTAGAGATGATATAATATCTTATTTAAACCTTATTGAACATTGTCAATCATATTCAGTTGCCTATTAATAGAGACAACAGCATACACGTTCCGGACCGGTTGTTGACGGTACACACAAAGCACCATGAGAAGGTGCTTTTAGTCCACATCTTTGGAAGCAATCTTCCCTCTTGTGACATGGTCCTTTGTATTTACAATCGTCATCTGAATCATCCATAATTCCTGTAAAATTAATCAATTAGAAATATAATAATTACATATAATTGTCATAAGATTTATAATAATTGCATTAATTATAAAAGGATGATAATTATATGTATATTGAAAAATATGCACATAATTAAGATACAAAAACAAAAACTTACGAATAGATTGAACATTAACAATGAGAGAAATGATCAAGAGAAGAGCAACCAAATGAGACTTTGAAGGCATCATCTTTCTATAAACAAGTCTACAATAGAATTACTTTTTTTTTTGTTCAATAGAATTACTATGAAATATTTTGTAAAACCACTTAGTGAGTAAGTAAAAAGAGAGTTGATTGTCCTTTTATAGATGAATTTTCAAATATTAGTAATAATACCATAGAAATTTTGTTTGACTTAAGATTTTGTTGACCTTAATTACATTGATTTTTTCAACAAAAATCGTGAAAAAATCTTCGGTCAAATATATATTACTTAATTTTGTAAGTGGTTTAAAAGTTTTGTTTGACTTAAAATATTTTGTCAACCTTTAGGAAGTCAGGTACTTGTATGTTTTGTCTCTAAAAATATCCCAACTGAATATGATTAACAATACTCCCTCCGTTCTAGTTTAACTGTCGTTCTAGGATTTAATTTTTGTGTCATATTAGTTATCGTTTTAGATTTTCAATGCAGATGTTTGATGAATATTCCAATCTTATCCCTACTGTTTTAAAGTTTCAACCAATGAAAAAATTATAAAATATATTAATGAAGGGCAAAACATAAAATTTAATAGTTTCCTTAATTTGTGTACAAAAACCTTAAACGACAGTTAAACTAGAACGGAGGGAGTATATGTTTTATACGGTTTAAGTAAAATATTATATCATATATATATATAAACTATTAAAAGATGACACAAAGTGATATAAGACAATGCACAATATAAAAAAATTATTTTCTAATTCAGACGTTTAATTTTTTATTATAAATTTACTTTTAGTTGTGAGTAAACAAGCCTATGACATTTTGTTGCTTGTCATACGAACCTAATGTATTAAAATTGATTATAAATAAATAAGATCATCTTTTTAATGGCTGTATGAATTTATTGTCTAAAACATTAAAACTAAAATTAATTATCCTGTTATTAATTTGGAAATACATTTGGTAAAGTAATCTTTTATTTGTACGATTTACATAGTTAAACCCTTGCCAATAAATAAATATTAAAATTTGAAATTATTATTCGTAATATCCAAAAACATACATAGAATAATTCAAAAAGAAATTAGTATACACAATTTAAATATTCACTTTTAACTTGCTAAAAAAAATTTGTTGCAGATCATGTTATGGGTTAGAGTTTACATATATGTGAGTATACAGTTTTTTACGGATTAGTCTACAAAAATACACAAAATATTTTAGTCTTATTTCATATGAGTTCACGAGAGGTTTTACGCCAATCTTCACCGGTACTAAACACACACAAAAAAAAAAAAACTCATTTATAGAATCTAAGTATTAAAAAAACACACAAAATAAAACATAACTTTTTTTAATAATTATTTTTAAAAATTGTGCTGCGGTATTAAAATCTAGTTTCTTTTATTGCTACAACTTTAATCCCAGAAACTTACTTCCAGATCTAGCACAATAGTTACATTGCCATTAGAGAAAGCATGTAAAAAGCTTATGACAAACAAATCAGAGACGAAGTTGACAAATTGTCTCAAGTTTGCGGATCGAAGGTAGCCGGAATTTCATACCTTTATGATAGGTTGAGAAGTTTGCTACATGGACGCCTCAGTTTTGCATAAGTTTGTTTCATGCTAATTAATGTCCATGAGTCTCCTCCAACCATTTAAATAAAAAAAAAACAGTTACGATAATCAACTTGGATAAACCTGTAGATCAAGTTAATTTACGCAACCAGCAGATGACGGTCTCTAAGAAACCCTTCAAAATCGGTTGTTGAATCATGTTTGATACTTTGTATTAAGCATATAATTTAAGTAGTCATCATGCCACATTGATTTGATAAGGTATTTGATTTAGGGGAAATTACGAGTATCTATGTTTTTTTACTTTGAAATAAAATGTTTAAAACTAAATGTTTATAAACATTTTATGTTATAGCTGAAAATGTTTAAACTCGTATATATACATCAAATTTCTTAAGCTTTATTTTATTTTAAATGTGGTAATATTTAAAAAAATCCGTGTGAAAGTTTCCAAACACTTAATGGATGATAAAAAGGTTATATAGCAATAAAAAAAAATTCAATGTGTTAGATAAATAACGTTTGGTCGCTCAAGTTTTCTTGGTCCAATATTTGTTCAAGGATAAACAAAAATTTATGCACCAAGTAGAGTTTGATCTATAAAAAAGGATTTATTGCAGATAAATGTAAGCAAACGTACAAGAAGTTTAGTATATTTTTTTGCTATAAAAGTTTAGTAGTTACAAAATTAATCTCGTCTCCATCTTTTACTAAATCTTACTCCATTATTATAAAATATAGACACTCTTTTAAAGGAGCTAAAATCTCATAACACCCTTTCTATCAAAACAAATTCTCAAAACTCCCTCAATGGTAAAAGGACAATATTACTCTTAATGAAGATTGTTTTAGGTTAAATATAATTAAATAAGTAATTGTTCAACGAAAAATACAGTAGCTTAGTGGTTGTGAGCTCCATGCGCATGCGCGTGCGCCCAGGGTTTGAATCCCACTATGCGCGGTACAACTGGTACAACTAGGATGCAACTGGTACAACTAGGGGATATATGGTACAACTATGCGAGGTGTAACTGGTACAACTATGGTGCAACTGGTACAACTAGGGGATATATGGTACAACTATGCAAGGTGCAACTAGGAGATATATGGTACAACTATTCTTTAAAAATTGTTAGAGGGGTAGTTTCGTCCTTTCGTTAAAAAAAGGGGTAGTGAGATTAAGTGGGAGTAATGCAGAGATGAATTTCTGGTATAGAGACACTAGAGATGAATTCTCCTTTTAAAGTATGGGCAATGTGGGTGGGGGCTGCTCTTCTTGTGTATATATGTGTATAATTACAGACTTGGATAATGGAGTAGTATTAATTGTGTAAGAAACAAAATGATCTAGAAAAAACCATGTGACTTTGGGAAAAATTAATGACTATGAAAAAAACAAACAAAACATTTATATATATATATATATATATGCATATTGCATAAAGAAAAGTTCAAATTCCAATTCTAATAAAAGAGAGTTAGTAGTAAGGTTATGAATTTATGACTTGTTTAGGATCAGTAGTAAACATAATGCTATTTCTAAAACGTGGAAAGTGAATTCAAATTTAAGTTAAAAGCGATCTAGACACAACTTTAATTATCGTCAACGCTCTCAACTCGTCATTAATACAAAAAGAACTAATCTCATTATGATTCTCTTACTATATTTTAAAATGGCAAAGATAATTTTCTTTAATCGTTCTCATTGCGTAGTAGTAAAAGATAGTACTATTATCTAAACGGACTATACGTGTAAAAAAAATTGTGCCCCAAAGAAAACAAATGGATCAGAACAAAGAAAAACTCAAAAGACAAAAATCCTAGAAAATATAAAGACATCGAAGGTCTACACAAATAGTTGAAACTTGTGGTGTCATTCACATTGTACATTAACCTAACTAACCATCTCGGGTAGTACCATGAAACAAACTTCTTACATATGGTGAGAATATTCTGTTACGTAAGCCACAAAAATGGTTCACGAGTTTGAAAATCCATAAGGAAACAAATTAAAAAAAAAAGAAGCTTTTAATTTGTTTTATAATTTTAAAGTTCAGAACTTGAAAAACACACACAAAATTAGTAGAAAGAGAAGATGAGAGATAGAGAGGAGAAAGAGAAAAAGAGATGAAGTGTGGTGGGAATGAATGATATTGTAAAACACTCAAGCTGTCTGGTTACATAGAGAGAGAGATTAAGTGTGGCCATCGTTATCTAATAAATTCTACTACTCCTACTTACTAACTATTTTTTACAGTTTCATAAAACCTTGTAATTTACTATCTATCTCGCTATCCTCTTCTTTCTTTGAAATCACATTTCTTGTCACATTAAATATTCTTCACCACCTTCCCTCATGTTCGATTCCCAATGTAAGAAAGAGAGAGAATTGCAGAGAAGATAGCTGCTTCCAACATCTCTTGTCTGCTAATTTAAAAAACTCAAGAACTACAAAAACAAAACAAAAAAAAAGCAACCATTCCTTGGTTTTTTGTATCCTCATCCATCATTCTTCATTAAACTCTTTTTTTTGTCAGTCCCTTTTCACCACTGTGTTTAACTTAAAGAAGTGAAAAAAAGAAAGAAAAAAAAAGTGTAAGCTTTTTCTTACTTCAAATGGGAAGAAACTGCCACGGCGGTGGCGGTGATGGAGCAATCTTTTCCTCATCTAAGTCCAAGAGAAAAACAAATGGATGCATGGCTGCTTTTCACCACTTGTTTGATTTTCAACATTTTTACTTCCATTCTCATAATCACCTCACCATTGATTCTCCTTCAAGGTCAAAAGGTGTGTACTCTCTTTTCTCACACAGCTTAAGTTGATTTTTCTAACCATTTGGTTGGTTTCAGAGATACTAATAAACATGAGTGTTGTCATTGTGAAATTTTCAGGCTTGAAGTTAATAGAAGAGTCTCTACCATTAACAACCTATAAGGACAAACAAATTTTGAATATTCCTGTAAGTCATAAAAAAAAATTAAAAAATGGATTTTTGCTAAGGTGTCTGATATGTTTTAATTTTATAGTTGAGATAATTTTTTTGATAATGACTTTGAAATTGTAGGTAAGCATGAGAGTGAGAACAGAGGTAGGGACAAAGAGTTCAAGACTGAGAGCTCTTGCGACTGATAGTTCCACATCTTCATCTGAAATATGCAGCTCACCAGGAAGCAAAACACCAAACTTGGTGGCTAGACTAATGGGTCTTGACCTTCTTCCTGATAGAAATGATTCAATGTCAAATCATCATACTATGTCGAGCTATCATGGATCAAGTCGTCTCACAAACCATAGACTTTCCAATAAAGGCACACGATCTCTACCGGTGAGCCCTAGAATCTCCTCTGCTCGGATATCGGATTTCGACATTCATCGTCTCTCTCTTCAGCTGAACAAAGAGAATAAGCATGAAGAGTTTAGGTGTTCAAGGCTGAAAGAGATGAAACAAGACCAAGAAGAGAACCGAAGTCCGAGAGATTACGCGAGGCAGATAGTAAAACAAATCAAAGAAAGAGTCGTCACTGGAAGAGTCGTCGGTATGGATGTAACAAACTCGGTGAAGAACAGAGAGGCAAGACCATTACATGAGCCTAGAAGAGACACAACAGTTTCTTGCTCACCAAGAACCAGGTTTTCAAATAAAGAAAACAAACCAAGCACCACTCGTAAACCTAATTCCTCATCTTCCTTCAGACAAGAACAGATCATTCATCAGAAGCCAAAGCCAACAACAGTGATTCTTGTTTCCATGTCAAAAGCCACTGGAGAGAAACAGAGTCAGAACAGAGTAAAACAAAGGCAACTAAAACCCATCAACCGATGCAACAAGGCAGAGATTGAAACAAGGCTCACTACTCAACGTCCCATAATAAAGTCTACTTCTCCAACATCCGATATTCGAATCAAACAGCGAGAGACTATCTTGTCAGAACCAAGAGACGTTAAAGCCAAGCCTTCACACAAGATGTTCAAGAAAATACCAAAGTCAAATGTTCTTGAAAACATCTCTGCCACACGACCTCCTCAGAAACAGGTAATAATCTAGTTTCATCTTCCTCTCTTTCTCTAACTCACACTACTAAGTTTCCAAGCTCTGATAGATTCCGTTTTTTTTTTTCAAGATTAACGAAAGAGATAGACCGAAATCGAATGAAGACGCATACGTTTGCTCTAGTTTGATAAACAAAATCGAGAAGAATAGTCCACAAGTAGCCAGTGAACTCGATTCTGAAAAAGACTACATCAGAAGAATAATGAATATTGCGGCTGTAGCGAGATATAGCAGCAAGTGTTGTCAAGTTCCTGGAGAGCTTGCTTTAATGGAAGTTGATCACCTTCTACAGAAGAAGAAGAAGAAGGTTGAAGAGGAAGAAGAAGAGATCATTGCAGAGATTGAGCGGGATATCATAGACGCGCTCGTTCAAGAAACCGCGTCTGAACTGAGACAAATCATTTGGTGATTTAATTTATGGACTGCGACTAATTAAGTATTAGAATAGTTTCTTTATTGGGCCATTTGTATTTAGCTCTGTAATTCCCCAAAGGCCATAGGTGTTTATATTTAATTTTCATATCAAAATATGAATGAATCCTTATATTTTTTTTTATTAATCGTTATATGTTTCTAGGCCATAGTCGCTTGATCTTTCAATTCATAGTCATGACTTAATTACTTCATTCAAAAATTAATGAATATCGTATATTGAGATGGTGGTCCATATGGATCCATGAACATTAAATTATATGTTGTCCCAAGAGAACATTCATGGTATAAGAAGAACTGTGTTGCGCAAAATTGAACGCAGTGTACATACTTTTTAAGGAAATCTCTCTCTATATATAAACTATTAAAATTCTATGAACTATCAAATATATCAAAGTATGTAACATACATGATTAAATTTCTATATTTATACACAAACTTTAACACTAAGAACAAAATGTTAAAATTGTGCAGTCCATAAATCATCTACTGTTCAACTACCGTAAAATCAAATCTTCAACAAACAAATATTGTATAGTAGATTAAATTAATAAATAAGAACAAATCGGTTCTGCTAAAAGTATGAAGAAGAAAATAAACTTAAGAGCATACATTACATTACATCCATAAAATAAAGCATAACCGGTACACATTACATTATTTTTAGTTTATATAAAAGTGATTGAAACACTATAAATATACAACATTAGTTGAGAATGAATAGCTAGAATGAGGTTTAACGAACGAGGACGATTTTATGGTCGGCTCTTCGGAAATCCAATAAATAGATCAGTTTCCACATCCTCTTTCTCTTTGCTTCCCGACGGCATTCCCATTGGCCTTTCTCCAACCTGACATAAGAGTATATATTATTTTCGTAATTTTTTGGTTATTTTCTTAATTTGCATACATAACTGGTGTCATAAAACAAAACAATTTTTGTTAAAGCATAATATGCCATATTCCAATTTCCCTCCGTACATAAGTTAAAAACTTCTTTTGTGAATGAAAATGGGTTCAAGTTACAATGAGTACTATCATCCAATTGTACGTATTTACGACTCTATATATATATATATATATATATATGCACATATAGGTATAGAAATTGGCAAATGGTACATACCTTTCCACAGAGCCTGACTCTCTCGTCCTTGAGTTCCCTCTCCTAATTTTTGAAGGAAGAGAGATCGATAAAAACACATGGCAGAGGACAAAAGATCCAAACAAAATCGAATTGTAATTATTCTAACCTTGGCTTCTAGTTTCTTTAGCTCATCTTCATATAACTTAGCCTACCAATATCAACCGACATAGAGTCCAAAAGAAATTAAGCCGTACAATATCGAAAGAAATATCTGATTTCATTTTATATACTCCCTCCGTTTCAAAATATAGGATGTTTTAAGCAAAGCACGCAGATTAAGAAGACTTTACTTTTAATAAGTTCAACCAATCAGAAACAATACTGCATAATATAAAATACTAAACTAATCTAAAAGTTGCATTGAAATTTGAAAACATACTATATTATGAAACAACAAACTTCTCTAAAACATCCTATATTTTGAAACGGAGGGAATATATTTTTGGTTATTTCATTTTTTGTATATCTTACCTTTGTTGATCTAACAATATGAAGGCTTTTCTCTATCTGAGTGGCTATATCCTGAAGTTCTTTCACCGAACAAAACGCCAAACTTTGCCCCATGAGCTTCCTAACAAAGCCACATTATCAAAATTAGCACACTTTCTTTAGGAACCACTTAAAACTCAATTAACTCATAAATATAGAAAACATATGTGACATTGAGATACAAACCGGTTATGAACTTCAAGCACTTCAATCTTTTTCACCATTGTCACCATTTCCTTCTTTAGTCCCTGCAAATCCAAAATGGTTGTACCAAAATGTGGCTAGATGTAATTTGAAACTTAAGTTTGACATGAATCAAAAAGGTTTCTAAGTAATTGATGAACCTAGAGTAATAATTATATTTATGCTGAGAATTGGTATATCAAAATGAACCTGCACGTATTGCTCTATGGGGTGAGTTTCTGCACCAAAGCACTCTCTCTTATATTCAGCGTATCGCTTGATCGTCTTCTGGATACTAAGACATATCTCAAGAAAGGCTTCATTAGGTTGTTAGGTTTACTTGAAGATTATGTGAATACTCTCTTGCATGGTTAATCATCTTATTCCATCTATGGCTCTTTATAATCACATATGGATATTATTATACTAGACATATGGCCTTATATATTGGTATTGATCATGAACAAGATATTTGTTGGACATGTCTGTGTCGATTCTATAAAACCAGCTAGATATGAATCAAATTGTCCATGATTAATGTATTGTTATGTTATGCAAATCATTCTCAACCAACCATATGCCTACTTAATTTAGTGAGCCGTCCGACCTAATTAACTAGACCATGGGAAGCATGGATTAGAACTTGGACTCAGAACATTAACAATATATCAACAAACTCATATAGAAAAACGGTTTGACAAAACACTATCTCATATATAGATAGTTCATTTGATTTTATATATGTTCTTAAATTGTAAAAGTTCATTCTTCGAACAGAATAATATGTCAAATGGTTTGTGGGTTTCAGTTTGACACTTTGAGTTCCAACGTACATTAAGGCTCAATATTCAATAATCCGTATGTCTGAAAACCCTAATTAATTCATAAGATAAACCTCAAGTTGAACTATAAATGGAAAAAAAGAACAGGAAGTTAAAACAGAAAGATAATTGTTTCCAAATAAAACCATAGGATAAATAAAATAAATGAAATGTGAAAGAGGAATATTTTGGGAAAATCTAACAACTTGTACAAGCAAAATCTTTTACCTATATATTAAGAAATCTCAAGTACTATTTGTTCAGAAATATTCAACTACACAAGTACTAATCAGACAACATTTAATTCAACATCACAAAAAGAGTTTTGAAACAGTATATAGATTAGAGTAAATTATATTGTCAAGCTGATTTAAGATACTTACTCGGAGCTTGCGAATTCATATAATCTTCCTTTCTGAGAGAAGATCATAGCTGCGACTTGAGCATCACACAGAACAGAAAGCTCATGAGCCTTCTTAAAGAGACCACTCCTTCGCTTGGAAAATGTGACTTGTCTGCTTGTTACGTTCTCGATCTTCTTGATCTCGATCTTTCCTCTCACCATTTCAATTACTTTACTTCCTACAAAACCAATCAAGATTTATAAAAACCCTAACTAAATGTAAAAGATTTGCTGGCAGATCAGAGAAACAAACTCACAAGACTCCAAAAGTCAAAACCCAGAAATGGTTTGGTTTCTTGATTGAAAACCAACTCAAAGATTTATCAGTGTGAGAATTTTACCAAGAAAACGTGAGAAATCTGAGAAATGAAAGGAAACTCCCAAAACCCTTTTGAGAGCTAGTTTTGTCGAGATTTGCTTCAAAAAGTCATTCAAGAAGACAAATTTGGATAGATAAGGAATAATTTACTCCAAGAAGGAAAAGAAAAAGCAATCAGACAAAAGAAGGAAAATTTGGTGGAAAGTGAAATCATACAACAATTAACAAAAGTGCTTTGTGTTTACCTCTCTTAGGCTCTTAGCGCAGCAGCCACAAACCCTAAGTCTAACCTCTTTGTTTAAGAAAAATAAAGAATCTGCCTTCTCTAATTTGGTAACGTTTTTTTTCCATTAGCCCACGTAGGCAGTAGGTAAGGAAAAGCAGCTAAGAGGAATCTCTCTGTCTATGTAAAATCAACTTTTCGTTAAACCGAACCGGATGAATTGGTTCTAGTGTGGGTCAATCAGTTTGTCGAAACTTTTAACTCTCTCTACTAGGATGGTTTTAGACATTTTGTTTTAAATTTTCCATGCAAAAAGTTAAATTAAACAATTTTTTGATTATTTCTATTGTTTATAAAATTATTATTGATCAAATTATTTTTTTTTTTGTCAACTATCAAATTATTTTTAATTAGATACTTAAGTTATGTTTTTAATGCTAAAACACATAAAACAAAAGATATTAATTATTTTATTAAATTTTATAATTTTAGCCAAAATATCTTCTATTATTGTTTTTTTTTTGGTAGGCAAAAAAACATCTTATATTTTGAAACAGATCGAGTATGTGATTTTCGTTAAAAAAAGTTTTTGAATAATTTTTTCAAGTTTAACGGTGAAAACATCATTAATGCATGAATTTAAATATGAGGAATGTTATCACCAAGTGACTTTGTTTTTGTTTGAACAGCTCATAGATAGTGATTAAAATATGATTAATAAATAAATATAGTTATAAATATTTTATTACTAATTAGAAAAACTTATTATTCCAAAGCTATTGTGGGAGATATTTAAATATTTACCTCTAATCATTTTTCAGATTCTATATTTAAGTTTTTCTAAATTTATCTATGATACATCATAAAAACTAAAAAAAAAACAAATAACATTAGAAAATCATAGTTACCATTTTAAAATATTATATTAAGATTCAATAAAAATTTAGAATTATTTTCAGAAGAACTGAAAACATAATAACAGAAAATAAATTAATACTGAAAGTAATAAATGGAAAGCAGAGTCAACATACTGTACATATGATAATATAAAAATGAAGATATTAGAAAAAATAAAATTGGTCTAAAATATATATATTTTTTAATTTCAGTCTCACTTAACCCAATTTTTTCCGATACGTTTTGCTTTTAATTTTCATGTTAATACATTTTACCAAAGGTATTTAAATAAAATTTTACATAGTTTAATATTATTCTTAGGTTTCCCAGTCAAAAAAACAAAAAGAAAATCTTGCTTAATCAAAAAGTGGAATTGTTTGTTTTCATTCATACGCACACACTCATCTTAGTGTTAGTTTCATTAACTCTGAGCAATATATTTGGAAGACTATGGATCCGAGCAAGATTTGGTCTTGACTATAAATTCAAAATGAGTAAGATTTTGTTTTAGCCAAAGTTTGATTCATCAATGGAAAATGTAAAGGAAAAATGGACAACGTCTTCGATTGGCGCGTCGATATCATCATCATCATAGAGTAGACGTAATTTCATAAGCAACCAGACATATCCACGTGTATTTTACACTTTCCTGCAATATCAAGACTAAGATTTGTTTTAACTGTTCGTCTTGATTTGGTCTTGACGATATAAATAATCTTCTTGAGAACTAAAAAGTTCAAATACGGACTTGTTAATTAAGGCTTTGAGATAAGACGACGCCAGATTAGACATAGAAACAAAACCGTCACGTTTGATTATTCCGAAAAATAAAACTAAAGAGTCTAAAGTGACAACTTATACATGTCAAATTATTTCCTGTTTATACACATATTGAGAGATGGTCAAGAGCACTCAGAAAACTGTAAACTATGGAATCAGTGGTGTAGGTACAATTACAAACCGATGTTTGTAATAAAAACTGTGATCAGCCAATTTACGGAACGTGTGAAATATGTTATAGCCGAGTCACGGGCAATCCAATAAATAGATCGGTTTCAACATCCGACGAACCACCACCTTCAGTACTTTTACCCTTATCACATATTTGTAATGTTAGTGGCACCACCGGTCGCATCAACCTTTCTCTAATTTGCTGAAAATAGAGTATAATTTTCATAATTTGTATATATAAAAGTCATGCATAAAGACATTATTACCTATTTGTAGTTTTTTCTTTTAAATATGAAACATGCTTTGTCAATTCAACCAAACCAAAGGAATGAGCGTTCGTGATACAATGTAACTCGAGGAGAGTTAGCTATTAAAAGCAACTCATATACCCCAACATAGCTTTAAAGTTTAAAGCAACAGATGCAAGCACTAAGATGAGTGTGTGCGTAATTACCTCTTCACGCAGCCTTTTTCTCTCGTTCAAGAGCTCTCTCTCCTAGAAAACGAAGATGAAAGATCAATAAATTAAAATCACATAGAAAAAAATATAACCAATCTCAAAAATTAAATTTGTATATCATAAGTTACTCAAGTAAAAAAAAAAAAAAACTGTACGTACCTTTTCTTTTAGCTTTTCCAGTTGACCTGCGTATAACTCAGCCTACGCACCAAGATCAACCAATGAGAACATTACATCATTAACCTGTGTGTATATATATATACAAAATATATGAATCTATGTGTGTGTATGTAATTCTTACCTTTCTTGACCTTACAATACGAAGGCTCTTCTCAATTTGAGTGTCTATCTCTTGAAGTTCTGCCACTGAACACGAACCCAAACCTTGCCCCATCAGCTTACTTTATATATAGTGTCATTCAAGAGATAACAAATTTCAGTATACTTTAGGACTAAAACAAAGTATAGTATATATATACAAATCGAATAACCACAGGACTAGTGAGATGCGAACCGGTGATGAACTTCAAGAAGATCAATCTTCTTTACCATTCTATCCATTTCCTTCTTAAGCTCCTATATATACACCCAAAAATAGAAACTATCATCCAAATATATTCCAGATTAACATAATGTATATATAAAAAAACGAAACACTAAAAAAAAAAAGGTATGCATGATAGAGAATTAACCTGCAAGTATCGTTCTACTTGGGGCCTCTCTGCCACAAAGGAGTTATTACTAAACTTGCCATATCTTTCTATAATTTTCTCCATCCTGAAAAGTTTGTTCACAAGAGATGCTTTCTTTGTCAATGATGAGGTACATTCATAAGAATTGAAATATTATGTGTGAACATTCTCAAAAAGTTACAAGTACATGTTATCATTTTATACGGACTACCATGACTGTCAACCGAGTTTTGGATAACGTTAGATATCTTATTTGGATAAATTCCATGTAATCAAAATTCTTTATTTTTTGCAATCAGCAAACCTAATGAAGCATTGGTTGCTGCACAAAGTTTGCTAAAGCATGAAATGCAAAACGAGACAATAGGAACTAATCATATAAATTGAATCCTGCTCTATAAATCAAGACAAAAAAAAAACCAATTTTTTAGCCACGAATTAACCATAACCAAAACACAAAGCGAAACATAACATGAACTATGTATAGACTTTTTGTTGGCTAACTTTAATTCTATGTAATCAAATTCGTTTTTGCAATCATCAAACTTAATAAAGACTTTGTGGCTGCACAAAGGTTGCTAAGCATGAAATGCAAAACGAAAGAATAGGAATTAATCATACAAAATGAATCCTACACAAAATTTTAAGCCAATTTTAACCATATATAACCAAAAAAAAAAAAACAAAAACAAAGGGAATCATAACGTGAACTATGTACAGACTTCTTGTTGGCTATAATTGATATTCATAATTGAAAATCTAGTGACAAAGTTTGGATCCCCGAGAGATTCTTTTTAAATCTTCTTCTCTCATCCATAATATATACAATTTTCTGTACTTACATGTTCGTATATTCATTTTTGTTGGGGTATTCTAATAAAACCAGATGCCAAGTGGGTACTGCGTGGGTAAACAATTTAAGTTCCAAGGTATACGAGGTTCACTGTTCAAGAAACGTCTTTTCTGAAAACCCTAATCCACTTGCTCGTGCTTGAAGAACAACCTTTTTAGTCAAACTTTCTAGTTTTGCTATTAATTGACATCCTCAAGCTTATCTCAGTATATTCATTTCCACAAGTATTTTTCTTTTTTAAAGAAACAAAAATCAATGTTTTCAGGAACTAGCTAGGAAAAAAGAAAAAGAGAGAGAGAGAGAGAGAGGCAAATCTTTAACGTGATTGCAAAATCTCTAGTACGATTTCTTCAGTGAAATAGAACTATTCACTACAGAAAGCTATAGAGACACTCAAACTCTATAAATCTATGTGTAGAAAAGGATTTAGAAATAGGCATATATGTAAAATATTAGATGAAAGAATATTCTTACTCGGAGCTAGAGTATTCGTATAATCTTCCACTCTGAGAGAAGACAATGGCGGCGACTTGAGCATCGCATAGAACCGAAAGCTCATGAGCCTTCTTAAAGAGACCGCTCCTTCGCTTAGAAAACGTTACTTGTCTGCTCGTCACGTTCTCGATCTTCTTGATCTCGATTTTCCCTCTCACCATCTTTCCTGCCATATTACATTCCAAGATTTATCAGATTGAAACCCTAACTAAAAATCCAAAAGGACTTTTCATTCCAGACAAAACCAAAGAGATAGTCTATTGCAAAACGAGAAGGAGATTCAAAGCCGGAAGTCAAAGTTTGATATAATCATCTTTCCCAAGAAAATGTAGGAAACTGAAGAGATTCAAAACAAGATTTATCTAGATTCACTTCAAAATCCCAAAAGAACATAATTTTTTTCCAGAAAAAAATCAGCCGACAAAAAAAAAATTTAAGAGATGGAAATAACAAAGAATGGAATGAAACAAAAGCTTAACAATGGTAGAAAATAAAAACCCTGGAAAGGGGCATGAACTAGATCTCATGATGATGCTTTGTGTTTACCTCTGTGTCTCTCTCTTTGTACAAGAGCCACAAACCCTAAGTCTAAGCTTTGCTCTCTTTTTTTTTTCTGTGTTCTGATTAATTGGACAGAGAAAAAGGAAAAAGAAGAAAACAGACTTTTTTATTTTCTTCTTTTGGTGAACTAGTTGGATAAATAATTGATCAACAATGGAATAGAGAGAACACTAGTATTTAAGAAAAGAAAAAACAAAAGTGAGTGTGTCCCAGTTTCTGATTAAAGAAATGTCCCATGACTTTATCTGTTTTTGGTAAAATTAAGAATAGAGCAGCAGAAGAAAAAAAACAATTAATTAACTAAAAATATATAAATTGTGGAAACTTAAAGGACTAAGTTCTAAAAATACAGGTGATAATCTGGTTTTTAATTTTTTTTAATTTTTTTTTGGTGACAGAAGACAAGAGTGGGTGGAATAGATCATAATAATACATGTATAAAGATATTAAAGAATAGTGTTCTTCGATGGGCGTGTCGACATCATCGTACACTGATGTGCACTGTCAACCAATTATATAAGAACACGTATGTTATTTCAGCTTTCCCACAAATCACAGTCAGCTTCTGTTGAAATGAGATGAGAGACCTCGTCTTCAACAGACAACACACAGATTCCTTTTTTCCTCTTTTACTTGGTTTCTTTGGTTATGTTTAGTAATATTCCTCTTTTCTCTTGAAAGAAAATGTGATAAGAGTATGTGTCTAAAATATGAGAAAAGAAAGTGAAATAATAGTATAATAACTCACACCATTATGTCCTCAACCTCAAGTCTAAATCGTGATAAGGGGAATATGAATTATTCTTTCTTCCTTTTTTTTTTTTTCTTTCGGTCGTGGGATTCGGCCGGTCAACATTGATTCCAATTTCTTGCTCCTCCATATGGATGCATTTTATTATTTTCACAAATGTGACCAAAACCTATATTGTCCTTTTTGTCAACAACATTTTATTAAAAGAAGATAGGATCCAAAATAAAAAGACACAATCTAATGGAACATCGTTTACATACATTAACATATTGCGATTGTATACGAACAACGGTTTGATCATAACATATCGTTTAATTGTTCAACTAGGTATTAACCCGCGGTAGACCGCGGGCTGAACATTTTATTTTAGAAAAATTTGCAAAAATAGTTTATTAATTAAATTATTTATAATGATTTATTAATGAAATTTTTGGTTTACAATCTTAGCAATTTTTTCAATTTTTAATATGTTTATTGAAAAAATGACATCAATAAAAAACTGAGGCTGTAACAATGAATAAATAGTTTAAACATTTGATTATAGACACGTTTGAAAGAACTTAAATTTTTTAAGAATTCATGGTTTGAGATTTTTTTGTTAAGAGGATAAAGATTTTGTTAAGGGAATATTTTTTTGGTTTAGATTTTTTTTGGTTTATGTATTTAATTTAAATGGATTGATTATCCATGTAACCCCACAATTTTGGTTAATTAATATAGTAAGATTTTTAATTTTTAATAATTACTAATTATCTTTTATAGCCTCAGCAGTTTTAGCCTTTATTTAACAATTTCTAATGGCAATTACATGTAATTTTTTACACTTTTAAGTTTATTTTTAGTTTTGTACTTCTCAATTAATATAGTAGGATGAGTTACGTTAGTATGTCGTCGTGTCACAAGTACTAAAATTAAAATTGGACATAACACATATGTTATTAACAAAACAACAAAATGAAAATGAGACACATTTAAAAAAAATAGTATAATAATAAGACACATTATGAATGCTCTTAAGAGAGCCATTTTTGACACATTTGTTAAGTCATATGTGTGTCATCAAAACATGGATCCGGAAGGAACACTCTTGTAATTGGGCCATCTATACAATTATTGGGCTTAAAATTCAAAATTGGGCTTCGCAAAAATCATATATATGAATTTTGAGTAAAAAACCCCTAAAGAAAAATTATAAATGAATATAACAAATTTAAATCATCACCTCAATCTGATCTTACACCCTCCCCAGAAAGCTAGAAACGCGAAGATGGGAGACAATGGAGAATCATCAATAAAGTGGCCAAAGATCAAACTCAAACCAAATCTCAATGTCTCTTATCTAAAGAACCATGATCTCTTCACTGTAAGCTCCTCACAAAACCATTTTATCAAATTTTAGTTTAAGCCTAATTCGTGCTTTAGGGGTTTATATCTCCCGATGATTCCTGGAGAATAATGGAATCCAAAGTTGTAAATTTATGATTTTTATCGATTTTGATGAGCGGATTCTTGTATTATAGCTCAAATTGATGGGTTTATGTTCCATTATCATCATCAGTGAGTTGTTCGAATCTATCTAGGTTAAAAGCTAAAATTGCGAAACTATTTTGCTTGGAACTCTTTAAAAAGCTAAATTTTAATGGGTTTTAGGTTTTTTTGTTGAAATTGATTCGCTTTCTTCTTGTTTAGATTGGTTTTGTTCATAACTTTTCTTTTGTGAAATATGATGTTAGATAACACATGTGTATGATACATAACATTTTGAAGTATAGATTGGTTGCTTTAGGAGGTTTCTTATACATTTGGGGTTTATGATTTCAGGTGGAAAACTGTCTGACTTCTGATGAATCAAAGGGTTTTATTAAAATAGCAGAGTCTCTCGGTTTCACTCACCAAGGAAGTCGTGGTCCAGCCTATGGTGAAGCTTATAGGGATAACCATCGAATCTCAGTGAACGATCCCGTCCTTGCTGATACGTTATGGCAATCGGGGCTTTCCGATTTATTTACTGATATCAAGATTAGGAGGAAGGTTGCTGTTGGCTTGAATCCAAACATTAGATTTTACAGGTTTGTAGTCCCAACATTTTTGAAGTTTCATTCTTTGTTTCTTGGTAATGGTTAAAAAAAATTGTTGAAAGATGTGCAAAGAATATGTTCTTTTCATGTTTCTTCGTTGCGGTCTATGGATGTATTTAGGTTTGTCACAGTGGGATTGTGAATTTTCAGGTATAGTGCTGGTCAGCATTTTGGTCGTCATATTGATGAAAGTGCTGATCTTGAAGATGGAAAGCGGACTTATTACACATTGTTGATATATCTAAGCGGGAACAGCACGAAATCAAAATCCAAGAGCAGTTCAAGCAAGACAAATGATTCTTCTTCAGCTGAGCCTTTAGTAGGTGGAGAAACCGTCTTTTATGGTTCAAGGAACAGTATCGTGGCTGAGGTAATCACCTCTCGAATTTGTTTCTTTGGTCTTAATTTCATCTTTTATTGATATATCATCAACTAAACTTGCTTAATATCGCAGGTAGCTCCAGTGGAAGGTATGGCTCTCTTTCACATCCATGGAGACAAGTGCATGTTGCATGAAGGAAGGAATGTCTCCAAAGGTGTCAAGTATGTGTTCCGTTCTGATGTTGTTTTTGCATGAACACTGATTCATCTTCTCTGTATTTTGTGTTTCTCACATTAATTACTTTCATACAACATTATGAGCCATCGATTAAGCTTGTGTAGATCAATATTTACCTGAATTAAGCTCATGGTTTCCGCTGGTTCAGCGTTTATTAGAAGCCGCCATGAGTCTATCTATGACTCGTTTTTCCATATCTGTTTGATGTTAAGTGACTCAAATTTGTTAACCAGTAAGTGAAAATGCTGATGAATATAAAGGTAAGTTCACTGAAGCAGAACAAATTTCCTTTTAAAAGCATACTCTGCAACTCGTTGAGAATTAGAAGGTTTAAAAACCGATCCATAAACTGGCCGGTGTACATTATTAGAATATCAAGTATAATTGAAGTCAAATTTGAAGAAAAGAAACTCTCATTAGGTTGCTTGTTAGGGGTTATGCTTTTAGTTGATGAACCGGGGGTTAACTCTCACTTGTCCGGTCTTCTTGACTCCAACGTTTCCAAGTTTCACCATGGCAGCTGCAAACTCTCTGAAGAAAGCTTTTTGGTCTTGAGCATACTTCTCAACGATTTTCTTAGTCCGGGAATCGCCAAGAAGCGTCTGATCAGACACAAACACTCCTTTCCCAGACAAAATCTGCTTGTAGTAAACATTATCGAAAACCGAGCCTGTAGAGTCCATGAACGTCCCTGCGTTCTTGTCTCGGTTAGTTGATCTTGGGCATTTCTTTTTCAGGGTTTGTGCAAACGCATAGTTCATCGAAGGATCAATATCGTGGATTTTGCTGAAGTTTTGAAGACGGGGCTCGAAAGAAGAACAGTGAGAGAACCCTATGGTGTGGCCACCTGAGAGCGTAACCATGTCTTTCACCGACAACCCTCTCGCTGCAAAGCTTTGGATCAGTTGTGAAACATTGAACGTTGGTGGTGGGAGATTTGTACTCTCGCTGGCTAGCGAAACTGTTCCGTCTTTTCGCCCTTTTAGTACGCTCCAGTAAGGACCACCGGACTAAAAAAAAGAGATATATGACAAAGAGGCATGGACAAGTAAACCAAAATGTTTAAAATGAAACTACAGAAATGAACTGAAGAAGAAAACGTTAACTGGATAGACCATATATAAAGTAATAGAGGGATTTACCAGGGTGACCACATCTCTGGCTGCAATGGCGATTACATCGGCACAAGATACCGTACGAGGACAAGCCTTTTCGAGCTTTTTCTTAGCATCTTCGATCACGTAAAATGACCGTACCGAGATGTTTGGAGGACCATCCTTCTCAGCTTGGTTTGACACTACCGAGTCTAGTAGAATAGACGCATCACATCCCTACAACAACCAACCAACCAAATAGTTTACACAAAACTCACCTACATATAACTGGATCAATTATCAAAGATTGAAGAAAGAAGATCAAGATGCATACCCTGATGAAACAGTCGTGGAAGAACATTCTAAGGAGACGAGCAGGCACTTTGGGATCATACAAAGAAGCATTCCTAACAGTGTCAAGTATGATTTTTTCAGCAGTGGGGCACGATTGATCATAGAAATGAGCATTAAGAGAACCTTCTGAAGGCTTAACTATCGCAAAAACAACAAAGATCAGAGCAAGTATGAGTGCTTTCGAGAATGCCATTTTAATGCTTTCGTGTTTTGGGCCTCAGAAAGCACTCTTATGTGGTTCTTGAAGTTGTTTGAGGATTTGATGAAGAAGAAGAAGCGGGACACTTTTGGTTATATAAGGAGAGGATATGAGAGGCTAATATTCTAGAAAATGTATATGTGTATAACACATGCTTTAAAGTTACTCAAATTATTTGAAACAAACATGCATATATTCCGGTGTTCAAATTCTTTTCTCCTTAATATATAATCGTACTTTGAGTCGAAGCATATACTTTGGTGAAACTTAGAATATGTACAGCCGTGCTGGATAGAATCTGTTTTTTGGTAAACCATATTAAAAAAGTGTATACATTTTGACCATGAATATATCTAATCTATTATACATTTGACCATGAACATATCTAACGACAAAATCTTCTCTTTCTGTTATAGTAAACTTTTGTTTTGTTTTGTAACATAGTTGAATTTCAAAATAATAAAAAATCCCATTTAAAATAGAATCCGGATGCGGATGATGATGCCATATTAGGAAAGGTAACGGTTTAGAACAGGGATGGTACCAAATAAACCGCATGACAAGGTGGTTGTTGGGTTAACTTAAGTTTAAATATGAGTAATATAGACTAAAAAATCAGATGTAAAATGGTGGCATTGTGATGTGTGTGTCGTCGTTTGTGTGGATATAGAGTAAGATTAAGAAAGCATAAAGAAGAGAATTAAACAAGAAGATGGTCATAAAGGTGTAGCTACTGTTGAGTTATGCCTATCAGTGTTTGGTTTCAATATGCCTTGGCTTAGCAGTACGGTTGGTGAAAGGATTTGTAGTACTACTATTTTATTTTCTGCATCTTTTTGCTTTTTTTCTTTCTTCTCACGTGTACGGCACTGTTTGCATTGTAGTTACGAGAATTATCTAAATATTCTAATGAAATTTTCAATTTTTAAACGAGAAAATTACATTAAAATTGGATTTGCGTACAACCGAAGAGGATTACGTGCATTGGATACGCACCACGCACCATACGGTCGACAACAAAGAAATAAAACAAATAATACCACATTTATACTAATACTTAAAACTACATTTCTTGATACCACATGGCATCCGCACATTGTTTATCCTTCTGTTAACATGAGCATTCTAAAAACCTGTATTATTTATACTTATACAGCCATTAATATTGATCATATATGTTCAATACATAACCTCGTAAAGAAAGGAAGACAGTGGTAAAAGGAGAAAAGTCCCGCCACTTGGGTTCGAGTAGTATTGGCTATGGGGGTTCGAAATTTAACATTGTTTCCCCCGGTCCCAGAAGATTAGTCTTTGGGCCTAGAAAGCCTTTAGGATCACTCTTGAGTTAAGGAAAAAAAAAAAGGAGTACAATCCTAAAATAATTTATACACTGTAAGAATCAGATCACAAACTGGACTTGATTATGCAAATGCTTAACCTTAGGTGATGTCAAATGTGTGTCCAGTGTCCGGAAGGTATCCATTTGATTTTCTGTTTTCCAAAAAGTTAGGGAAATCTAAAATTTGTAGGTTTTAAATCCAAAAACTCAATTCTATGAGTTTTCTAAATATTTTCCTATGTGGTTTCCTATGTGGTTGAATTAAGAAGTATTAATCTTTACTTTAATAATTTTTAGCACACTTAACTTAAATTAAAATAGAAACATAAAATTGGTTGTAAAAATGTAGGTAAATAACCAAAAGGTAAACAAGGTACCGTTGAAGTTTCGACAAACTAAATCTACACTAAACTTCAAAACCCCATTAATCAAAAATAAAAGCTTAAGCATACAATAAACCCCCATTACAAGCTAAAATTTAAGGTTGATCACAGTTAAATTTGTCTCCTTATTAAATTACTCGTAGGCTATGGATTCGAAATAGAACTTAAAACAAACAAAATTATTGGTTGGCTTGTAATAAGACTTTCCAAAAAGAATAGTATAAATTTGTTTTTGTCTTTGTGAGTTTGTTTGGTAATATGCATATTTTTAACAAAGTTGTCATGGGTTAGTGACTTCCGTTTAAGTTGTGGAGTCTCCTTATCAATAATCGATTTCCATGTCTTAGGAAAACCATCTATATTTTGCAATTTGAGTGTACGTCTTTAATATAATATAAGAAAATCCACATTTTTATAGACCTTAAAAATTAGTTTAGTTTTCTGCCTAAATTTTCCCACATTATGAAATATTATATCTTACGAGTTACGTCTATGAGCTATCCAATTAGGGGGTGTTATTGGATCCTTGATTTGAATGGATTTAGAAATCCAAGTTAAATCATCTGTTATTCAATCATTCATTTTAAAATCTTTATTAAAATTCAGTGTTATTGGATGTATGAATTCTAAATCCTAATTAAAATCACCCCTTATTCATTATTAAAGATTTGAGTATGGATTTGATTTCATATTGGATTTGGATGGATTTGAAAATATGTTTTACTTGTAAATATAGAGATTGAAATCCTTGGTCTCCACCTAGTTATTTGGGTGGATTTGGAAAAAAAATCACAATACGTAATAATGAAATAAATAATGACATGATAATAATAAGTTAATAACACAGAATTCAACCAAATCACAATAGGTTATAATGACATGATAACACAGACTCACAATACGTTATTTGGGTGCTAACTATTATTACGATGCAGTCAAAGTGCTTTTACGTAAAAATCATAAAGAGTGTTCATGCACGAACATAACAATACGTAACAATACGTAAATATCGGACATGATAATTTCGGACATTATATTAAATGATGCTTTGACAAGGAACACTAACAAAGATTGTACTTGCATGTGTTGGTTTACATAATTTTCTGCGAAAGTTTTGTCGAACGGATATTTTTCCAGAAAAAATCGAGAGTGCAGAAGAAGTTGTTGAATAAATTAATGACGATGATAATACTGAAGTACTTACAACCCAAGAACAACAAAGAGACTATGCCAACGAGTGGAGAGAGACAATATCATCAAATATGTGGACTGTTTCACTTGAGAATGCTACATGAGAAATTATTTTTATAAGTTCTATTTCTTTTATAACTTTTGAATTCTATTATCTAGGAATTTCAGATCCACTTTCTTTGACTTTCAAATCCACATTATTTGATTTTCAAATCCATATTATTTGATTTTAAAATCCATGGATTCTATGTGGATTTCCAAATCTTATAAGGATTTCAAATCCATTAAAATCAAGGATCCAATAACCCCCCTTAGTTTGAAATATTGAACTGTGTGCAGGCACTATCATAATAATTGGAGTTTGTACCAATGAGCAACTACAAACCACACAAATGGATGAGACGAACTTTGTGGACGATTTCTACAGGTTTCTATAAACTTGGAATCAATACTTGTATATGGTTGAGAATTTATTGTATTTATGGTATATGTATGGATACTCATCAGCCAGCCAATGGAGACAATTCTTGTTATTTATTTTGTATGGTTGAGAAATTACAATGTTTAACTCAAGCCAACAAGAACGTTACTCTGATATTTATATAACTTCTTTATATTTAGTTCAATTCCCACCTACTCGATGTAATCTCTTCTTCAAATATTTAACTTAGGTGATTGCTAGTAAAAAATGACATTAAACAAAATCAGCCAAGTCACAACTTAAGTTATTGCCCAAAGCTCAACAGCAAAACACAAAAGATCTGAGAGATGGAGGAAGAACTCAAGAGCTTGATCAAAGTCTTGGTTTTTACAATCATCTCTGTATCTTATTGTTACTATTTGCCACCTAGAATCAAATCAGGTCTTCCTCGGTTCCTCTCTGTTTCCCCCTTCCTTGCTCTGTTTCTTGTTCTTCCTCTGTTTTTCTCCACTGTGCATCTCTCTTTCATCACAGCATTTTTCCTCACATGGCTCGCAAATTTCAAACTCATCCTCTTCTCCTTTGATAAAGGTCCACTAGTCCCAGTTCCCGCAAGTCTCTCTCGGTTCCTCTGCTTTACTTGCTTTCCAATCAAAACCCAACAAAACCCTAAACCTCAAACTCATCTGCCCATATTGGCTTTCGCCGTTAAAGTTGCTATCTTTGGTGTGCTATTAAATTTGTATGATTACAAACAAACTCTGCCTCCTGTTCTGCTATTAGGACTCTATTTTTTACATATGTACCTAGAGATTGAGATTATTCTTACGTTACTCAAAGTTTTTGTTTCTATCTCTCTTGGTTGTGACCTGGAGCCACAGTCTAATAAACCATACTTAGCCACATCTCTACAAGACTTCTGGGGTCGCCGATGGAATACTATTGTGCCAACGATTCTCAAACCAGCCGTGTACAAACCAATGCGGCAAGTCTCTGAACGGCGAATGAGCTCCGATTGGGCTCTGTATTCTGGGATCTTGGTGACGTTCACCGTCTCTGGTTTGGTCCACGACTTGCTATTCTTCTATTTAACTCGTGAGATGCCCACAGGAGAAGTTACTCTGTTCTTCATGTTACAAGGCGTTTGCCTTGCGGCGGAATTGGCTGTGAAGAAGAAGACGACGATGATGCAGCGGTGGAAATTGAGTCCGGTGGTTTCGAGGATACTCACGGTGGGGTTTGTGTTCCTGTCTGGTTCTTGGTTGATGATACCTCAGCTTGCTAGGAGCGGCGTGGTGGAGAAATACATCAACGAGGGTTTGTTTTTAGTTAGTTTCTTGAAGCACAAGTTTATTTAGTCACTTGGAGATATTTGAAACAAGTTACTTGTTGGAATCTTAAAACATGATCGGACAGTCTCGTTCATTACCAAAATGTTTGACAGAAACATAAAGATTAAACTGTTCTTCCCAAATCTTTTACACATCTTTTTTTCTAAATCAGTGGTCAAACTGACATATAAAAACCAAGAACTAACAGTTAAGTTTCCTAAGTCCGAAATGGTTTAAGAAATATAGGTAAAAAACCGGAAATGGTAAACAAGTCACCACTAAAGTTTTTTCTTTTTCTTTTTTAACCAACTATGATTTCTTAAGCGACGTGGGAGAAACACAACATAAGTATTTCACTAATATTAAGCTGAGCATCTCTTGTTAATTGTAACCTTAAATCCATGCTTAATTCTAAGAATTAAACTAGTATCTGGTTCAAACTTCTGCCCTGTGGCAACATTAATGTCATAGTTTCGTAATATCTCCACCGCCACTATCTTCATTAGAGTCATAGCTAATTGTTTACCCAAGCAAATTCTTGGGCCGGCATTGAAAGCTAAGAACTTGAAGGCAGGTACATGTCTCAACTCCCCGGTCTCGGAAATCCATCTCTCTGGCTTGAAGTCTAAGGCATCTTCTCCCCATACAGCTCTCATCCTACCAACCCCATAAATGAAGATCAAAATGTTTGAGTTTGCTTCGACTTTATGTCCACTTGGAAGCACATCTGATTCTAGAGGAGACACACGCTCGAGAGGAACCGGTGGGTAAAGCCTCATTGTCTCACACAATGCGGCATGTAGATACACTAGCTTGTTTACGCACTCCATTTGATCATAAGATGGTTTCTCTTGGCCACTACTACTACTTCTTGGTAGAATCTTGTCAATCTCTTGGCGAATCTTAGTCATCGCTTTATGGTTTTCGGACAAAAGCCAGAAGAACCAAGTGAGAGCAGAGGCAATGGTATCTCTCCCAGCTAGAAGTAGAGCTAAGACATTGTCTCTTAGGAATTTATCATTGATAGGATCCAAGAGCTGGTACTTGGTTGTATCAAGCTTTATATGAGATGTCAAAAGATCTTCACTTTCTCCATCATGATCAATCCCTTTTGATCTTTTTATCTCTTCTCTCCTGGCTGATATGTATTTTGCACACACTCTATCAAAAATGGCACCAGCTTCTGTCATCTTCTTCTCTATCCCAACTCCGAGCCAGTTTTGTAGCTTCCATAAGAATCTAGGTTTAACATGCCTATACTTTATCCCTTCTAATATATCGTCTAGAGCTTTAGCAGACTCAACCTCTGGCATTTCAATGGAGAGAGATCTAGGATCATCACACCCGGTTACTGTAACTAGAGTTATATCAAGCGTGAGCCTCCTGAACACTTCTTGTAAATCTACCGTTGTGCCTTCTTTAACGATATGATTAAAAAATGGAACAAGCCCGTCCTTGAGTTTACCTCTCATGGTACTCATTGACAATCTTTGAAATCCTTGATGGTTGATCATGACATGAGTAGCTTTCCTCAGATTCTTCCATGCCACCGAGTCCTTTGTGAGTAACGCATATTCGAAGGCATCAAAGACTTCTTTGAAGTCAGAACCTTTAACAAAATTGGAGAAGTTTGAGTTTACTATGTAGTGAATATTAGCTGGATCAGCTGTGAGCAGCAAATCCATTCCAGTGAACCACGGTCCCTTGAATAAAAATGTTAGCTCAGTGCTTTCAAGAAGGTCCACGGCGAAGTCATAGACACGGTGGAGCACCAAAACAAGACCCGGAATCATCCCAACAACCGGCCAGCTAATTATAAAGAACCGGTAAAGATGTTTCTTGAAGAGGAAGCAATGGAGGATGAGAAAGCAAATGATGGCTATGGAAACTCCAATTAAACTTATTGAATCCATATGAGAAAATAAACAAAGATGAAACAATGTTGTGATGATGTCTTTGAGTGAAGAGGAAACTTAATTTATAGACAAACTAGAAATATTATATGTCACAGCTATGAGTTATTCAATTATTTTGACATATTGAATTGCGTGCAAGGCAGTCAGGCACTATCATCATAATAAGTGCAGTTTTGTACCAATTAGCAATTACTAACCACAAATGGATGAGACGAAACTTTTAAAGATCACTGGTAGCGTCTCTCTCAGTCAGTCACTGCAATTTAGGAGAAGAGACAGGCTCAACTTATCCGAAAGATTCTAAGGTTTAATTACATGCTATATAAATTAGAAAAGATATTGTTTATTTAGCCTCTTATATGTCATTTTACTAATTGTTGGACATCTTAAAAATATGATAGGACAGTCTCATACCATTCATTACCAAAATGTTTTGATAGAAATATAAAGATTGAATTGTTCTTCCCAAATCTTTTACACATCTTTTTTCCTAAATCAGAGATCAAACTGACCTATATAAAAACAAGAACTAACAGTTAAGTTTCCCTAAGTCTTGTTGTGACATGACGATGATGGAGACGAGTTCCCTGAGCCACCCAAAAACTGAAGCTCTTTCTTATCATAAATCTCCAACGAAAAATCCCTCAGCGATTGCGTCCCACCACCTTCGCCACCGCTAGTTTCCATCTGTGGTTCAGCGGCGGGAGAAGCATCTGAGACGTAGCTAGACACCGGTGTAGTACCAAGGTTCAGAAACGGTGCTGTAGCAACGGTAGGTATAGCCCACATTTGGCCCATTTGATTCGGATCACCAGTAACAAATGCAGTACCCATACCTATACCCATACCCATACCCATAGGCCAAAACGGCACTAAACCCTGCGTATTAACGTTCATGATATTAACACCGTAATTTGACACCGTGATCGGAGCTAAACCAGAAGTAACGGAGCTATAACAGCTGTCGTGTTCGTTAACGTCGACGAAGTTGCTCGTACAGTTCCTCTTCCTCCGTTTCGTTAGGTCACCGTCACCGCCGCAGTCATTTGGAGAGGTCGTAGGAATTTTTAAAGTCCCGTTAACCGAAACAGCAATAGCCGGTACAGTACCGGTTCCGGTAGCTTCAATTATCGCCGGTTCAGCTCGTTCCAATAACCACCGTATGGTTTCACCTTCTGATTTGTGACCGAGCTCACGGGTCAACTGAAAGACCCGAGCAGCGCAACCCGCAGGCATTCGGATCCTCCGACCTCGTCCTTCTACTTTCGTGTGACGGTCTTTAGTCGGTAACCTCTTCTTCTTCGGAGCCGGTTCGAGCGAGTTAGACATCGTCATCATCGCCGACGGCTGCAAAAACCCGACTTGTTCTTTCTTCATGAGTAAACCCGGGTTAGTTTTCGGATCCGGGTCAAACAGATTGGTCATTGTTACTACTTGGTCAACATTTTCGTCAATCTCTCGTATCGCTTTGCCTTCTCGATTCGACTCCATTTACCTCTCAAAATTAGCCAAAGATTTGATTTTTTTTTTTTTCTGTAAAGCAGAGAAATTTAAGTCAAATTTGGTTAACTTTCAATTTGGCAGACGAACCAAACCTTAAAAAGTTTGAATTTTTTAAGGCAAATTAAAGAACAGTGACAAAATAAAAGGGGGAAAAAGCAAAAAAAAAAAAAAAAAAAAAG
>NC_025686.1:16604113-16614727 GCF_000633955.1 Camelina sativa
CCTCAAAGATCATCGTTTAATTCTTATATACTCCCATATCAAATCAACGGTGTAGATCACATCTTAGCAGCTGAACAAATATGGGCCTACTAATGGGCCTTGGCCTTCGACTACATCACTCTCTCCCTCTGACCTTAATAACCGAACTACGTTTTATTGATAGTTGAACCGGTTTATTAACCAACCAACCCAAACCGAGCCGAAACTAGACAATTTCACGGTTCTTGTGTTCATAAACATGAACACCACATCTCCCACTCTCTTTATCTACAAACTCCGAATCCAAAAACCGAGCAACAAATATCCAAAGCTTATAAACATCTTCGAAATTTGCGAGAAACCCTAACGCGGCAGTGAGAACAGAGATCCCCTGTTCGTCGACGTCTCTGTTTCTTCTCTTCTCTTTCACTCCTTCGTAGTCTTCTTCGAACATGATGTTCTTCAAGAAACCTTTCCCGAGTGAGATATTGCTGCAATCAGCTAGCTTCTGCACGATGAACGGTTCGATTTTTTCTCCCTTTTGGTTGAACAGATTGAACGCAACCGCTGGTCCTCGATTGAAATTAACTTTTGGACCGTAGATTTTAACGAGACGGCTAGTTGTTGAATGTTTGAGTTTGTAGAGAGCACTTACCAACCAGTTGATCAAGCATCTTGATCTGTTCCCTGTTGCTACTAACCCTAGTGAGTCCACATGATCTAAGCCTTTGTATTCAACACTAGAACTAAAGCTATATGCTTCTTCAGATTCTGTTTCTGTCCGGTTGATTTCCAATGCGTGTAGTGAGATAGGATTGTCGGTAGGTACGAGGTTAACCATACCTGAGCTAGTGGAAGATTCAAGAATCGGAATGGTGGATTTCTTGACAAACAAGCAACCGAATCCGGAAGGGTTTTCTCCAAACACCTTGTAGAACGAACACACCATGAAATCGGGGTTATATATCGAAAGACCAAAGCTATCCATATCCTTAGGTCCCAAACCGCAAGCATCGATCATGACATGCCACCCGTTTTCTTGCGCCACACTCATCCATAGATACGGATACCTAGATCCTGTAACCCTAGAATGAAGCGGAAAGACGAAAATACCTTTCTTCTTCTTGCTTCCGCTTCTTCCAGAAGTAACCATCTTCCTTAGCTTGGATGAACAGATCTTGAGTCTTGGCCATGAGAACTCAGCTACAGCTACTTTGGCTCCACGTTTCTCAGAGACTCTGTTTATTTCATTCACTGCCTCGCTCTCGTAGTCGTAAACCGTCAAAAGCTTTCGTTTTGAGTTAAACGGGTAAGACTCTGCGACGAGTCTGAAAGCTGAAGTTCTATTGACGGTATAGACCATTGAGTAGTCTTCCTCGGAGATTTTTAGAAAACTCATGATTCTTCTCTTCATCGAGTACTCAAACTCTGTTTCTTGACCTCCATCGTTGAGAAGCTTCTCCTTGAGGTTACCGATCTTGGGAGAAACACTGAAGAAAGGACTTTCAGACAAGGAAGAAGAGATCTGGTAAGTGGAAGGGTCGTAGTTGAGTAACTGAGAGTAAGAGTATAAACCAATTCCTATGTAATCAAGACACGTGTAATGTGATAACCCCAAGTGAAAGTAATGGTCAGATCTGATATGGTCGATCTTGTAAGTGTCGGAGTAATTGGGGTAAGCTTGGATGAAATCAGAGAAGGATTCTTGAAGAGAAGGGAGAGAATTTGGATCGGCGAATTGTGTGTCCGGGAAGATGGTGGAGACGGTGGTTTGAGCGAAATCACGGCGGAGAGTGGCGGAAGTGATGGTGGAAGTTGAATCTGAAGGATGCTCGGAAGTGGTGGCACCGTGAAATGGTGAGGATGAGAAGCAGCCGTGGAGGCAGTTTGGTGGTGGTGAATCTCCGGGACATGGTTGGTGCATTTGAATCTCTTTTCTTTGTTTGGGTACCAAAGATTTATGTGTTTTTGTGATGTCAAGTGTTTAGTCTAGCTTGTGTTAAATACACTAAAGTCTAAAGTTTTTAAAGGTAGTAGTGCTAGTGCACCTAAGACAAAAGCGTGTTTCTCTTGTCTTTTACCATGTATGATATGATGAATATATGTTTTCTCTATTTTAAAATTTTTAGTTGATTCTATTGAAAATTAGAAAAGATTTTAAGTACGTTGAACAAAAAAAAAAAAAAAGATTTTAAGTACATTACTGGAAAATGCCAAAATTTATATAGAATTTTTATAGTTAGAGAATATCAGCTGAATGAGCCAGAGGATGAAACGAAACAAGTGAACTTCAGTGTAGTTAGTATGCAGTAATGAATTGTTTAAATGATATGACGTACTTATAAAGTTTGAGTAAAAACATTTCGAATGATGGATGTTATTATTATTTACTGCATTAAATAAAGAGAAAAGTAAATATATAGTCCCAATATGAATATAACGTCTCAAAACTCAATCACCAAGATTTTCGCTGAAACTGTGTGGGGTGAACTACGTAGAACATATATGAGATAATTGCACTGGTACAAGACTTGTAATATGGTTTGATGGATGGTTTTGTCTCATAAGATCTAGTATATGAGAGAGAAGAAGAAAATCAGAAGCAAATTCGTAGGGGAGTAATGATTATTATCGAGAAAAGACTAAAAAAAAGTGTAACACTTTGTTACGAGTTTCTCTTTCTTTAGAACGCGTTGATTTTAGTGGTCAAGAAAGTGTTTTCTGCTTTACTTTTGTTTCCTTAGCTATTTTACAATGCTTACATGCTAAGATATACCACTATGCCCATTTCTTAGTAAACGAAATCAGCCAAATATGTCCTACAAAAAAAACAAAACAAAAAAATCAAATAATGTATGTTAACGAAAAAGGTCAGTATCTTATTATATAAAGTTAGGTTAGGTTACAAGATTTTGACATGTGTCAAGTTATCAATTTCAGATTTTGACATGTGTAAAAGTTAATATCTAATTGGAAGAATAGAGTATTTCTTCATAACTCGATAGATTTTCAGGCGAGTGAAAAAATGTAAAACCCTCGACAGTTGAAACAGCAACATCTAAAACAGCAACATCTAGCGTTGCAAATACTTTGACGTGATATTTTCCACAACAGAATCTTCAAACTCTTTCAACGCCTCCACTAAAAATACCAGTGCCAATTGCTCTAATGGTTGCTTCCGCCAAAGTGAAACTTATATAATGTTACAATTATTCGGATCTACACGTACGTGCAGAATTGATTCAAAAACTAAGTTTGTTATTAGATTTATAATAGATAACGTATGTATGAAGTTATATTTTTAAACATATTTCTTTAGGAATGTTAACATTCATAATTCAAACTCATATCAATTTAGTATTCGATTTGTTTATAATTTGTTTTAAACTAAAAGAATGATAAGTTTTGTCTTTGTTATATGTAGAGATAACTACATTAAAAACAAAAAAAACAGTAAGAGAAAGATGGTATATATATTTCAAGAAAAAAAAAAGTTGTATGTCCCGTCCAGTATATGATTTTTCATTTCATAAATCATAACAGTGGTTTTAATAATAATCTACACATTTCATATTCAATTATGTAAGCATTTCAGATCCTCATGTATGTGTGGGTTTTATTTGTAGATATATTTAGTTGTATAACATCTATAACATAAAATTATATTAGTTTGCTTTTAAAGTGTGAGAATGAAATAATAATCCCTTCACCATATAATTTATTAGAATCTTAACAGTTATGATATAAATCCACTAAAACTATTCTTAACTGTTAAAAATTGTTTTTTCACTTATGAAACAAGATCTGCAAAAATTTAAGCATAGTATATATTTTGAATTAATATTTTGGAAATCAATAATATTTGAATTTTTTGAGATACTGATGAATCTAAAATCCAAATAATATAAAGAATATACTACTTTCAAAATAATAAATTGTGGTTAGATTATATATTACAAATATAGTAACTGTTTTCATAACTGAAAAATAAATTTAAATTTAAAATTATATTTATTATAATCAGAATTAATTAGTATTTTTGTTAAACTTTTTAAAAAATGATTATTTTTTTATTAGACATATTAAATTAGATGGTCGTTTTTGGAAATAACAAATAAAATACCATCAAAGTAAATAAGTTAAGATATATAGAATATTGACTTCAATAATCAAATCTTTTACGAAAATCTTAAAAATGATTTTCAAAAATATTGGGTATAATATTGACTTTATTGGTATTTATGCTAATTGTGTGTGAAGATTAATTTAGCTTTTCGGCAAATATACACTTTAATATCGTGTAACCATCTTGTTTGGCTACGACTTTTATTTGTTTAGCTTAATGACATATACACTTAAATACCAAATAATATCTGTTTGGCTCCTATTTTTTTGCTAATCGTAACTCATCTAGTATCTGTTTGGCTCGAAGAGTTATTCCAATTTGAGTGGCATTTCATGTAATAATCTCTTAATCTATGTCTATTTAATTAAAAATGCTTCCCTTTTAGTAGTATAGATTTAAAAAGTTTGTTTTTTGAAAATTATCATATTCTTAAAATATTCATTAATCCGTTATGCAGATTGCAGTACAGAAATTGTTAATAACTCACGTTAACGATATAGGTTTGATTTACTTGTCAACTAGATAGGAAAAAATAGTTGGATACTACTTTGATCGCATTGGCTCATGAGTTACGAATATGTTCGGTTAGCGCTTACCGAGTTGTGCTTGAGGCTCACCACTCTCGGTAGTAGACTACTTGTAGATGATTGCTCTTCAAAACCATTCATTTAAAGTACTGTAGCACTATGAACTAAAAACGTCGTTGAGTTGGTTAAAATATGTTTAGTTGAATAAAAGAAAAGCCAACGGAATGATTTCAACTAAATAATGATTAGAAATATTTTTCTCATCATCTTATTACAAAGGAAATATAGATACTTGCGTGTAATACGGGATTCACCTAATCATTGAATAGAGAGAGGCTTTGATTTAAGATAACACCATTATCATGGTCCATGGATTTGGATGCTTAAGAAGCGTGAACGTGTAATTCTTATTAATTCTCAAGAATATGTTAACAACTATAAAAATGTAATAACTATATACAAATGTATATTGCATAATGCATGTGGAGATGTGGTGTATTGATTTGATTATATCTCTATTGTTTTTGTATACTAATGTCAACAACATTTCTTCCGTTCTCACATGGCATACCATTATTAGTCTATTTGTTATAGGATGACTTTATAAACAACTCCTTGCAGATCTGTCTTTGACTTTTTGTAATATACATTTTACAATATCGACCGTTATATAGTCATTGCTTTGATTAGTAACATTGCACTGCCGTGGTATGGTATGATGACCATCAACTCATGTATTCATGTATTCCGTAATATACTCGTCGTAGTGTTCATCTTCCATGGCTCTTGTTATTCCGAGAAAGGTACGATACTGCGTCCCTAATTCCTATAGATACGATTCAGTGTGTGATGATGATATATATGTTGGATTCTAGTATTCACTTCAATATTCATGATTTTATTGTTATTTGTTATTTGGGTGTAAAGCCGGGCATTATACATTTATGAAAGATGCTACATTGGCACCAAAGCTAGCTCGTTTCGACTACATCATCGGAGGAGGAGGAACAGCAGGTTGTGCATTAGCCGCAACGCTCTCTCAAAACGCTAGTGTTTTGGTTCTTGAACGTGGTGGCTCCCCTTATGACAATCCCACGGCCAGTGATATTGGAAACTTCGCTAACACACTCTTAAGCAACACACCGAACTCGTGGTCGCAGCTCTTCGTCTCCGAGGACGGCGTTTACAACACACGGCCACGTGTCCTCGGTGGAGGCTCGGTGATAAACGCAGGATTTTACTCGCGTGCGGGCGATGATTACGTGGAGGAAGCTGAGTGGGAGATGGATGAAGTGAAAGCTGCTTACGAGTGGGTCGAGAAGAAACTTGTGTTCGAGCCACAAGTGATGGGATGGCAATCGGCACTCAAAGATGGGCTTTTGGAGGCTGGTGAGTTTCCGGACAACGGTTTCACGTACGATCATATCTACGGGACAAAGATCGGTGGTACGATCTTTGACCGTGCTGGTCATAGACACACGGCGGCGGATTTGTTAGAATATGCTAATCCGGAAACGATTGTTGTTTACTTGCAAGCTTCTGTTCACAAGATCATCTTCACCACCAAAGGTACTCGATTCATATTCACATTTTTTTGTTTTTTTTTTGGTAGGACATAATCACATTTGTTTTAGGGGTTTATCGAATAAACTGATTTTAACCTTTTGATTTTTTAAAAACAGTTTTAATTTTTTTTTAATGTTATATCACTTTCTAAAAGTTTTAATATATGTCTAGAGAATAAAACATAAAAATGTTGTTGTTTCCAGACAAGAGGCATTTTGTTAAAATATTTTTAAAATATAGAAACGAATAAGTAATTTTAAATTAAGCCAATCAATGGTAGTTTGTTGAAAAAAAAAAGTATTTTAAAAATCTAGCTAGACATTGAATTGGTTGATAGTTATGAGTAAATGAATGGTCAAGTATTATTAATGGACAACCCGATTTATTTGACTTTTTTTTTTTCGTTTTCACTTAATTTATGATTTAGTTGAATTTAACGAATGATTCTTACTTAAATTTACTTGAAACAAAAATCAACTTTAAAATATAATAAAACAGGTAGCCAAAAACCAAAAGCGTACCAAGTGATATTTGAGGACGCAAATGGAGTGTTCCACAAGGTAGAGCTAGCAAATAACGCAATGAACGAAGTGATCTTGTCAGCTGGAGCCATGGGTAGTCCGCAACTGTTGATGCTGAGTGGCGTGGGTCCTGAAGCCCATCTTGCTAATCGTGGCGTGAACCCACTCGTTCTAGATCACCCCATGGTTGGGCAGGGAATGGCTGATAATCCCCTTAACCCCTTACTCATCCTTTCTCCTCAATCTGTAGAAGTATCCCTCGTACAAGCTGTTGGGATCACAAAGTTTGATACTTACATCGAAGGTGCAAGTGGTTTGAGTCTCTCTTTTGATTTGACCCGTAGGTTTTTCGATGGTGTTTTGAATCTTTTTAACGAGGTATATATACATATAACATAAATACATTTAAAGGCTTATTATTTATAAGATTATTTTTTTATTATCTAACTATGGTACGTTTATCCAGACAAGCGATACTACGTCTAGGAATGTCCTGACCAAGTCTATCGTAAACTTTTTAAAACCCTTGGATCTTGGATTGAACGTGATGATCAATGGGGGTATAATATTCCACAAGGTAGATGGACCAGCCTCGAGAGGACACATGGAGCTCCGGAACAGTAATCCTCACGATAACCCTTCAGTGACATTCAACTACTATCAAGAACCAGAGGATTTGAACAAGTGTGTTGAAGGGGTTGAGACCATTATTAAAGTGATAAATTCCAAGGCTTTCTCAGAGTACAAGTACCCTGGTGTGACCGGGCATGAACTGTTAGGTCTCATGTTGGGCCTTCCCACCAATCTGAGGCCGAGGCACTTGAGCTCAAGTTTCGACTTGAAGCAGTTTTGCATCGACACTGTGATGACTATTTGGCATTACCATGGAGGTTGCCAAGTTGGAAAAGTCGTTGACAAGAATTACAAAGTCATAGGCATAGATGCCTTAAGGGTCATTGATGGATCCACATTTCTCAAGTCTCCGGGGACTAATCCGCAAGCCACAGTCATGATGCTCGGAAGGTAAGCACCAAAACCATCACAAAATCCATAAGGAATATATGATTATATTGTTGGAAAATGAAAAATGATTGTTGGACTACTATGTTTAGGTACATGGGGCAGAAAATTCTTAGGGAAAGGGCCGCTTTCCACGAAAAATAGCAAGAAGCCTAAGGTTCTAAATTGAGATTGTTGCTAGGTGAATTTGCATTCTTTCTGGACCAAACAATGAGAGCCCAACTGTTGTGACTAGGTTTAAAATATTTTGCTTTTATTTTGTTGGTGATTAGTAGTTAGTACATTGCATTACAAGAACCAAAAAGGGAAAGAGTAAGAGAGGAGCCGAAAGTTTTTGTACCTGTCAGAACAAAGACATTTAAACCACAAATCCTATTAGAATTGAAATGGTATAATCTCAAACTGAGGAAATAACAAAACGAATAAGGAAGAAATCCCAAAAGAATACAAAGGTAAGACCGGCACTTCACGCTGCATCGGTAGTTTTGTGTTGGAGAAGATGTGAAGTTATTTACAAATGAACGAGAGTGGTGATTGATGTTGATTATTGATTTATCTTTTTAACTCAAACATTTCTTATTTAGTATTTGCGAAAAAAGTGTGTTGATCTTTTAAATAATCTGAAGTTGCATTGTTTAGCTTAAGTTGGTGCCTTTCTTTGGTTTAAACTTTTAAGAGGAAGCAATAAAGACTTTAATCGCTTTATGCTACTGACTATTTGTTTTTCTAAAATAAACTGTTTTAGGAGAATTTTTTTTCGCAATGGCAAAAGTTGAATGATATTAACAAAATAGCAATAGGAGCAAATAAAATACTGTTTGTTAATTAGTTTTTGGACAAGTTTGAATGATTTTATATAGAAAAATTACCGTAATAGTTAAATTAAAGATAATCATACATAATAATATTTTTCTGTTCCGATGTTATTTGCCACACAAAAAAAAAAACTTTAGAAAAAGTAATAGCTGTGGTTTCTTGAGTTCTTTTTTTTTGTATATTTCAGTACGAAATCGTTTGGTTGTAAGAAAAATACCCATAAATTGGGGAACTAATCAAATTTGAACAAAGGGGTTCATACTTCATCTTGCTATATATAGTAGTGTTTCTTTAATCTCCAAAAGATATATAGAACATTGGGAATCTACTCTTAAACTGCGCGCAATGGATTTTCATATTTTTTGTTTTATTCTGATCACAATTTTCATATTGTATAGCCCATGTTATTCCGATAAAGGTACATATCATATATATAATAATAGTTAGTAGTTACCATTCATCATGGACATGTTCAATAACATGTCACCTGTTACGTTATATTACTATATAGAAATTGTTTAATGTCAACACAGGGTATTATGGATTTATGAAAGATGCAACACTAGCACCAACTTATGCTCGCTTCGACTACATAGTCATCGGAGGAGGGACCTCCGGTTGTGCATTAGCCGCAACACTATCTCAAAACGCCAACGTTTTGGTTCTTGAACGCGGCGGCTCTCCTTATGACAATCTTGCGGCTACCAATATCGAAAACTTCGCCATCACACTCTTAAACACCACACCAAAAGCTTGGTCGCAGCTTTTCATCTCCGAGGACGGCGTTTACAACCATCGTGCACGCGTCCTCGGTGGAGACTCGGTGCTGAACGCTAGGTTTTACTCACGTGCCGAGGAAGCTTACGTGAAGATGGCTGAGTGGGATATCGATGAAGTGGAAGCTGCTTACGAATGGGTAGAAACGAAACTTGTGTTCAAGCCACAAGTGATGGGATGGCAATCGGCACTTAAAAATGGGCTTTTGGAAGCTGGAGTGGTTCCATACAACGGTTTCACGTACCTTCATATTAATGGGACTAAGATCGGCGGTACGATCTTTGACCCTGCCGGCCATAGACACTCGGCTGCAGATTTGTTAGCGTATGCTAATCCGGACGGGATTGTTGTCTACTTGCACGCTCTTGTCCACAAGATCCTCTTCACCACCACTAGAGGTAGTTGATGTTTATATAGTTTCATATTCACATTTTGTTTTTTTATATTTTTATACACTTTGGATAAGAAAACTCTGTTTTGGACAGAAGGAGAGAGGCCTAAGGCGTACGGAGTAATATATCAGGACGCAAATGGAGTGTTCCACAAGGCAGAGCTGGGAAAGAACGCAATGAACGAGGTTTTTTTGTCTGCGGGAGCCATTGGTAGCCCGCAACTATTGATGCTGAGTGGTGTTGGTCCTATGGCCCATCTTGAGTCTCATAGGGTGAATCCGGTGGTCCTGGATCAACCCATGGTTGGGCAAGGGATGGGAGATAATCCGATGAACGCTGCGATCGTCCCTTCTCCTCAACCTGTAGAACTGTCCCTCGTACAGGTCGTTGGAATCACTAGGTTCTATGATTTCATTGAAGGAGGAAGTGGCTTAAACGTCTCTTTTAACTTGACCCATAAATTATTCGATGGTATGTTGGATCTTCTCAACCAGGTACAATATATATAAATACACTTGAAAAGTTATTATAACTTGTTACGTACTCAAATCATGCATGAGACTATATGTTACCTTTCTTCATGACGCATTATGCGTGCAGAGGCTTCGATTGAACATAATTGAAAATGTGGGCGTGGTCTTCCACAAAGTAGACGGACCGCTCTCAAGAGGTTACTTAGAACTCCGGAACTTAAATCCAGATGATAACCCTTCAGTGACATTCAACTACTACCGAGAACCAGAAGATCTTAAGAGATGTGTTAAGGGACTTGAAACAGTTATTAAAGTGATAAACTCTAATGCCTTCTCCAAGTACAAGTACCCAGGTGTGACCGCACGTGAGCTGCTCAATGTCATGTTGGGCCTTCCCATCAATCTGAGGCCAAGGCA
>NC_025686.1:16615479-16625886 GCF_000633955.1 Camelina sativa
GATCAACCCATGGTTGGGCAAGGGATGGGAGATAATCCGATGAACGCTGCGATCGTCCCTTCTCCTCAACCTGTAGAACTGTCCCTCGTACAGGTCGTTGGAATCACTAAGTTCTATGATTTCATTGAAGGAGGAAGTGGCTTAAACGTCTCTTTTAACTTGACCCATAAATTATTCGATGGTATGTTGGATCTTCTCAACCAGGTACAATATATATAAATACACTTGAAAAGTTATTATAACTTGTTACGTACTCAAATCATGCATGAGACTATATGTTACCTTTCTTCATGACGCATTATGCGTGCAGAGGCTTCGATTGAACATAATTGAAAATGTGGGCGTGGTCTTCCACAAAGTAGACGGACCGCTCTCAAGAGGTTACTTAGAACTCCGGAACTTAAATCCAGATGATAACCCTTCAGTGACATTCAACTACTACCGAGAACCAGAAGATCTTAAGAGATGTGTTAAGGGACTTGAAACAGTTATTAAAGTGATAAACTCTAATGCCTTCTCCAAGTACAAGTACCCAGGTGTGACCGCACGTGAGCTGCTCAATGTCATGTTGGGCCTTCCCATCAATCTGAGGCCAAGGCACGAGACCTCAACGTTCAACTTGACGCAGTTTTGCATTGATACTGTGATGACTATATGGCATTACCATGGAGGTTGCCAAGTTGGAAGAGTGGTCGACAAGAATTACAAAGTCATAGGCATTGATGCCTTAAGGGTCATTGATGGATCAACATTTCTCAAGTCTCCGGGGACTAATCCACAAGCCACGGTCATGATGCTCGGAAGGTAAAGTACGCTGATAACAAATGATCATGTATGATTCTTGGAAAGATATATATGATTAATTGTTGGAGTGTTATATGCATGTGTAGGTACATGGGGCAAAGGATTCTTCGAGAGAGAGCTGCTTTTCGAGAAAAAGATTGTGATTATTCTACCGTTGTTCCAACTAAAGATGAGACCAGTATTGGCTATTCATCATCCAAGAAGAAGAAATTCTGAAATAAAAAAGTAGCCTCATAGTGTATATTGTATATCACATATTTCATGAATAAAACCATATTAATTATTTAATAATAATGATTTATGAATAAATATTATTAAATTTCTTGTTAAATCTATTTCAAAAATACAAAATTACAAATATAATTTCAAGTCATTTTACATTTCACCAACCATACTACAAATACTTTCAAGTCAACACTGACGTTGTTTCATGCTAGTCACATTTACTCGATGCTCATAAATCATATGCACCAAGACCATGATCTGGGCTTATATGGGCCTACATTGGGCTTAAAATAAAAGACGGTTCAATAAATAAACCGGAATAAATATCAATTTATTGAGAGTGGGATCAACACAACGCAAACGCATTCTCTCTCTCTGCATCGTCAACGATTTGTTAGGGTTTATCACCGAGGCGGAGGAGGAGAAGCGATTTCTTAAAAAAAATCGACTACAATGGCTGACGATGATTACAACGAAGTCGATGACTTGGGGTAATTCTCCTCTCCTGCTCTCTCTATCTCTCTCTCTCTCTCTCTGTATTCATTTTTTTTGTGACTCGATTTCAAAAAGATTCGATTTTTTTTTTCTCAACGAATTCATAAACGATTCAGAGCAAAATTTGGATTAGGCTATTCTCTCTAAATTAACAGTATTTATTAATGGGTTTCTCTCGATAAAACCTTAGCTTCGGTTTTGTTCGGCGTAGCATTAAAGGTAGAAACCCTAATTTCATCGGCGATTGATTGAGAAAAAAACGACTTTTTTTTGTTACTCTCTGAGCTTTCTAGTGAAATCTCAGACTGATTTCTTACTAATTGTTTGATTGTGGGATTTTCAATTTGCAGATATGAGGATGAGCCAGTGGAGCCTGAGATTGAAGTAAGCTACAGTTTATTTCTTCGTAGAAGAGACATTGATGTTGCTTATTATTATACAACCTTCTGTTTCTCATTTGTTGTGTGTGTAGGAAGGAGTAGAGGAAGATGCTGATATGAAAGAGGAGGATATCAATGGTGAGCCAATTGAAACAGAAGATAAGGTTGAAACTGAAGCTGTACAACGTCCACGGAAAACGTCCAAGTTTATGACCAAGTATGAACGTGCACGTATTCTCGGTACTCGCGCTTTGCAGATTAGGTATGGTTCTTTGTTTCTTCCCCTTTTGTTTCATGAGTATCAAGTATATATTACTTATCTTAGAGATCTTCATTTTGTTAAGAAACTGTCATCATTTTTGTAAAATCGTTGTTGAGAGTACTTAGTTAGCCTGAGAACAATCTTTGACTGTTAAGTTGGCTCGAAAAGTTTGATTCCCAATTATGTTTTCTTTTTTTGTCTGATGCAGCATGAATGCTCCTGTCATGGTCGAGCTAGAGGGTGAGACTGATCCTCTTGAGGTATACTACTTCCTTCCTTGTTGTTTTCTGACTTGTTCTGAAACGTAGATATATGGAACGCTTGAGGTAATTAATTATGATTTGGCTTTAGATTGCAATGAAGGAGCTTAGGCAAAGGAAGATTCCATTCACTATCAGACGCTATCTACCTGATGGAAGGTGAGCATTGCAACAATCTTAATCAAAATTCAGAATTTTTGAGCTTATGTTCTTCTCTTCAATCACTTCGATCTCTTCTTTTCTTGTGACTAACTGTATGACTCTGAATCAGTTTCGAGGAGTGGGGAGTTGATGAACTGATCGTTGAAGACTCGTGGAAGCGTCAAGTCGGTGGTGATTGAGAATCTGACCAGAGAGTGAGAGAGAGATATCTGTATGTATTTTGCTATCTTTTGCCCTCATATGGATGTTAAATCTCTCATACTTTAATCACTGAAACTTATGTGTACTGCCGACTTAGTTGTTGGTTTTATATTCCGAGACTTTGCAAAAACCAGAAGTCCCGAAGTTCAGTAGTTCCAGCATTATTATACATAATAGAAACAGAACATGGACGGATGTACACATTCAGCCTATTTAAGTTCATCGTACATTTGATTAAATCAATTCCAAGATCAAGATTTTTCAAAGCATATGTCTCTAGAGTAATATCTTATGATTCATCATCCTTTTTGTGGTAAGTTGCCCTCTCTTGAAGAATCCTTTGGCCCATATACCTACACATAACATCAAGACATTCAGCTAATCAAATCTTCAACATATTTTGGATCATTCGATCATTTGGTTTATGCATTTTTACCTTCCAAGCATCATAACCGTAGCTTGAGGGTTAGTCCCAGGGGACTTGAGAAATGTGGATCCATCAATGACCCTTAATGAATCGAGGCCTAACACTCTGTAATTCTTGTCAACCACTCTTCCAACTTGGCAACCTCCATGGTAATGCCAAATAGTCATCACAGTGTCAATGCAAAACTGCTTCAAATTGAATGCTGAGGTTAAGTGCCTCGGCCTTAGATTGGTGGGAACGCTAAGTATTAAGTCGAGCAGGCCTTTTATGGTTGCGTCCAGGTACTTGAATTTGGAGAATGCCTTGGAATTGATCACTTTAATAATGGTGTTGATCCCTTCAACACACTTCTTTAGATCCTCTGGATCTTGATAGTAGTTGAACCTCACTGAAGGATTATCATCTGGATTTGTGTTCCTAAGCTCCAAATGACCTCTCGAGACCGGTCCCGCGATTTTCTGAAGGATTAAACCGGCTCTCGTGGAAGCATTCAATAGAGGATCCATGGATTTGAAAAAATCTGTAATGGATTGGGTCGACAATGTTGGAGATGTGGTACTAGCAGTACGGCTTGCTTGCATCTTACACAATGAAAGAAGATAGATTTAACATATAGTCTCATGGATATAAATAACAAAGTTATATAATAACTTTGATTGTGTAAATAGTATAATATGTTATACCTCGTTGAGATAATTCAAAACACCATCGAAAAATTTACGGGTCCAACTATAAGTGAAGATGACGCCACTTGCTCCTTCAATGTAACTATCAAACTTTGTGATTCCAACGACTTGTATTAGAGAAACCTCGACAGGAGTAGGAGAAGGAATAAAGATTGCATTCATCGGATTATCTCCCATCCCTTGCCCTACCATCGGATGATCTAAGACCACCGGTTTAATCCCGTGAGCCGCGAGATGAGCCGTGGGACCTATACCGCTCAGCATCAACAACTGCGGGCTCCCGATAGCACCCGCTGACAAAATCACCTCGTTCATTGCGTTCTTCTCTAACTCTACCTTGTGTAACACTCCGTTTGCGTCTTGAAATATAACTCCGTATGCTTTTGGCCTTGGCCTTCCTGTCCAAAACGTAGTTTTTGTATCTTAAGTGGAAGTGGACATATAAAACCAAACCGAACTAAATCTAAACTGTATAGTGTATAGAGCCTTACCAAAAAAAACTGTATAGTGTATAGATGACTACCCCAATTATACTTACGCTCTCATTTTTTAATCTACAACAGCTTAATATGGTTTATATGACCACCCGAACCGAAACTATAAACCGGATTTGCTTGCTCTTAACCAAATAATAGAACAAAAACAACAAAAAGAAAATATGTAAATGAATCAAATTATACCTTTGGTGGTGAAGAGGATCTTGTGAACAGAAGCGTGCAAGTAGACAACAATGGTCTCCGGCTTAGCATATTCCAACAAATCAGCCGCAGTGTGTCTATGACCAGCACGGTCAAAGATCGTACCACCGACCTTAGTCCCGTTGATATGATCGTACGTGAAACCATTATACGGAAACTCACCAGCCTCTAAAAGTCCATCTTTCAACGCCGTTTGCCACCCCATCATGGGCGGTTGAAACGCTATTTTTTGCTCGACCCACTCGTAAGCAGCTTCAACTTCATCGCTCTTCCACTCAGCCTCCTTCACGTACTCATCTCCCGCACGTGTGTAGAACCCGGCGTTTAACACCGAGCCTCCACCGAGGACGCGGGCACGTGTGTTGTAAACTCCGTCCTCGGATACAAAAAGCTGCGACCACGACTTGGGTGATGTGTTTGAGAGTGTGTTGGCGAAGTTTCCGATATCTGTGGCCGTCGGATTATCGTAAGGAGCGCCGCCTCGTTCGAGAACCAAAACGCTAGCGTTTTGAGATAGCGTTGCGGCTAACGCGCAACCGGAGGTTCCTCCTCCGATGATTATGTAGTCGAACCGAGCGAACATTGGTGCAAGTATTGCATCTTTCATAAAACTGTAATAGCCAGCTTCACGTAAAAAAATAACAATTTTCACTATTTATTAATACGATAAGTTTCAAACGCTGATTAATATATATCGTCACACATTGAGTGATACGTAAAAATACAATACCTTGATCTGGAAAACACAAGGCATGGGAGATGAATGTTACGACGAGAACAATGCGACCTAACCATAATATTTGTAAACCCATTACGGTGAAAGATTATGTTTGAATCTTTTATATTAAGATTAGAGCAAAAAATAAGAATAGGTTTGATAGGGTTTATATAATAAGATGATGCATGAGCCTCTTTTCGTTCGTCTTTATGAGAGGAAGCTTTTATGGTTCACCAACACTTATTTATTGGTCCTAGATTCATACAAAGATTTTAGGGTCTTGGTTAAATTTTTTTCATTTTTTAAATTAAAGAAGGGATGTTCTTGTTTCTGGTTATGTGAATCTTTGCAACTATAAATTTCCTCAATCGTAATATATATGAAGTCATAAAAATAGTATTAATGGTCTCGATGAAAGTCGTGACTCATCAACAATTAGAATTTGTTTATTCTCTTGCATGTAAAGATTTTATCCCAACCACCACTAATGAGTAATGACAATATGCATAAAAAATCTTAGTGGACTACTTCTTTTTACAAATTACATACCACACAAGAAGACATTTGAAACACATTTTGCATGTATTTTATAGCAATATATGTTTAAGAACTTTGATAGTTATTCAATCATTAATATGTAGATCTATCAAAAATCTACATAAATAGTTAAAATACAATGATAGTTTTATGTGTAAATTCGGATATTATATAGTACTATTCAAAATGTGCTATCTAGGGATACGTTTATACAATGATAGTTTGAACGTGGTGTATGTATGAGACTGAGAGCATAACAAAGTTCACAACACCGTCAAAAATAGAAAGAAGTTAGCTCCAACTACGGACTGCCCACTACTTTGTTTATATATAAGGGATACGTTTATTCAATTCTCTTTAAAAAGTTTTTGCTTATAAAAAACGTGCATTTTTCATTAACTGATTATATATAATAATCTATTCATAGGAATGTTTATGAGTTATGATGGATATAGTGGTTCAGGGATCTAAACGTATCGAGTAACGTTGGAATGACATCTACCGATCGATCTATCTAACTTTTCTGAGCCTACCTTTTGTTGCCGGGCCTCAATTTACTGATTTTTTAAAAAAATTTAATTTCTTTGTTTTCTTGTTTCTCTTTTTTCCAATTCTCTTTGTATTTTTTTTTTTATGGATTTTCAACTTCATTTTTTTTTTTAAAAAACGAGTGGACTGACACATATATTTTTATTCGATATATCATATATCTCTTTTAATTTCTACGAAAAGCCTTAGAATTGCTGAAAGGTTATGAAAACTGCCAAATACTGGTTTTTAAGACTATGTGCAACGGCGTACACTTGGCCGTCCTCCAGTCTTTTTGTTTTTAAATAAATAAATAAAGGTCTAATATCGAAGAAACGATTCTTAATTTGGGACGTTTTTCGTCCGTGTACTTGGACACGTGGTTGGTTGTGACTGGTAGAAGATTTTGTCTAGGATTAACCGAAAACAATTTCGCGAGAGAAACTTCTCGACTTCTCTCTTCTATCTCGACGGCGACGAATTCCCGAAGCCGATCTTCTGTGTCTCCTGAAGGCGATCCGATCTTCTCTCCCGAAGTTCTCGACGAATTCCCGAAGCCGATTTTCTATGTCTCCCGAAACCAAAACCAGAGAGCGAGAAAAGCTCTCTTATCTTCTTCTTCATCTTCTCCAATGTCGAGAGGACCAGGTCGTTTAATACAGAACGTGGCACAGTTCGCTGATACTCAGTTCAAGTAATTCTCTACTCTTTATGGACAACAAGTCATAGACATTCTCGATTTCCCAATCAAGCTTGTCTTGTCTCCTTTCACTCTTGCTTTTGACATCGCTGGCTCTGCACCTCGTGGCTTTGGCATCCCTGAATTCGTCTCAAAACTGTCTTATCTCTCTGTTTTCGTGAGTTGCTTTCTCTGTTCTTAGCTGTTGAAAAGGTTGAAACTTTTTGTTGGTTTTGCTCAGTTTCTAGCTTGGAGTTTATCATTTTCTTTCCGGGTTTTCTCGTATCTTATGTTTTCGTGACAATTTCTCTCTGGTTTTTTGCTGAAGTTTTGAACTTTAATTAGAGTTTGAATTAGATAAGAATCAGTTTAGGAAACTGGAAGATGTGTGTTTGTTTTACTTTGTGGTATATGGAATCTTTTTTATCATTCAAGTTCCAATGAATTGTAGGCGGTTGCTACGCTTGGAACTTATGACATTGCATTGGATTTGGGGAAAAAGTCATATGCCAAAGGTCAGCTTTCAAGATTTGAAGTTAGTCTTATGAGTTAGAAAATTTGTGGTTCACATGTTTGAATTCATCAAGTGAAATGAGCAAATTTTTATGTTGGTAGGGATTGCAAAACTTGTAATGGGTGGCAGGCATTACGGTGCACCATGTGCAAAGGAACAGGGAATGTTCATTACCAAATCAAAGATTACAATATGAGAAGGTAGGATTGTCTCTTGTTAAACCAAGTTATAATCGCTTCAACGATTAGACTTCGTGAGAGTTAATAAACTATTGTGACAAGTCTCTTGAGTATTCGTAATGATGTATGTTAATGCTTTAGTTATCCAAGTGATATTGTAACATACATAAAGAACTTAAAGATTTCTCCTTTCTGTCTTTTTTTGTAGTGGAGAGAAACCAACAGCTGATTCTGTTGCAGATGCCATTGTTGAAAATCGAGCTGAGTTGATTCATCTTTCCTCCTCCATCGACATTAGTGCACCATTGCTTTCAAAAGACTGCCCAACTTGTGATGGAACAGTAAGCTTTTTCTCCGCTGCTAATGATCTAGGCTACCGTTATTGTATTTACATTGCTATATTTGATACAGATTCGGTTTATTTCTCTCAAATTGTCAACTACTGATATGGTGGTTTTCTGTGTGTTAGGCATTTTTACCTCATTATATGCTAATATGATTTGACGGAACATCTACTGATATTGCAGGGTGTGATGAGCTGTACTGAGTGCAAGAACAAGCTGCAAGTCAGGATCTCAGCTGATGATGTATGTTTTGCGTCTGCTATTACTTCTTCTTAGCTTAACATCTACATAAATCCCCAGTGGGATGTATATTTACTACTTAGTAGATGTTAATGCCTAAAAGATTTAAACTTTGAAAATATTATTAATTTATTTGGAGGACCAAATACAAATAGACACCAATGCTTATACTAAAAATAAGAACCTTTCAAAATAATACTATTAAATTTGGGGGACCAAAAACAAGGGGACACCAATGCCCATGCTCTAACAAATACAACCATCGAAGGGAAAAGAAGAGTTTGCCCTAATTTCTCTCCCAGGCACTATTTTCGAGGCGCCGTAACCACCATCACTTTCCGACGCCAGTAGGGCTCCGGCGTCGGGTGCTCTCACCTTCTGGTTTACTCTGCTGCTTCCTGTGCTCCTTCGTTTCCTCTTTTAAATCTTTTTTCCCCATTTATTTTCCCCTTTTGAATCTACCTCAGTCCCCGATCACCATTCCAGATCCAGCCAAAGAAGACTTGCCTCTGAGCTTGTCCCGAAGGATGTGGAGTCCGGCGAACCCCATCCTCAAATACTCTCGCCCAGGCCTACCGTCGAAGTCTTCAAAGTCCTTACATCTTCAAATTTCTCGATCCGTAGTGTGCTCCGCCTCTGAAGAACTTCTTTCTGTAACATCAGCCGAACCTCCCCAAGATACGATACGTCGGAGCTGATGCTTGGCGGAATTCTCCCAGAGCCGCGTCTTGCCCCCATTTTTAGACTCCCGTCTCACAGACTTGTCACCTTGAGAGCTTTGCAGACCCATGGCCACTACTACCAGAGGAGGAGATCTTTTCCTCCCCTCCGGATAACCGCTGCGTGTTTAAACTCCACTGGCCATCCGCAACCACCGGATCTCTGCGGATGAGTTATGGATCCGAACTCGGTCTGATGGCATCCCAACTGGTCTTGCTCAATCCCTGAAAGCCCAGGTTCTCTCTATCTAGCTCATTGTTATCCTATAGACTACTCTTAGCTTGTTTGGGTATACTCGATGTCCGAAGACTGCATCTGAGATTCCATCTAGCTAGTGTGTCTAGGATGTACAAAGAGTATGTCAGAACTATGGCGACTGCTCATGTTTCGACATTGTCTGTTGGTCCTCAAAGCTTGTTTTACCATGTTTGTCTTAAATCCCGGTTCTCACACCATCCCCTGAAGCTCAGGCCTTTTGTCTCTGTTCCCATGTGTTGTCAAATTCAAAACCTGTGTGGAATCCTTGATCACCATTTTCATGGCAGAGAGGACCGACCCGGTTTGCTCCGACAGTACATTTATCCTATGCACCTGCTGTTAGCTTCTTTACTAAACTCTCATGTCCCCATTGCCCTGCAACCAACCTCTTCTTTGAAGCTCAGGTCTGTTTTCTCTTCGCCAATGTCCTCCCGACTACAAACTTTGTGTGGAATCCTTGATCACCATTTTCATGGCAGAGAGGATCCACCTGTTATGTTACGGTCTATATTTATGTTCTGTGAATCCTAGTTCTAACTTCAATCCTGAAATACTTTGCTCCTAAGTTGCTGAAGCCTCATGGCATACTAGAACTGAACTCAAATTGTCGAGGCTGTGGTTATTGTTTTAGAAGCTTCTTTACCAATAACCTCCCCTCGACAATTCTAGCTCTATACTTCAGGTCCCACCTAGGTGAGCAAATTTTCAATTGCCCCTCCATCACCGCCGGGTCTTTGACTCCCGAATCCCTACCTTGGCTCAGCGTTTGCTAGTGATCCTCACTTTAGCTAGCTCCTTGGCTCTGATTCTGCTATCAATGGCACTGTGTCTATTAACCGTGACTTACCTGCCATCTCTCGAGATCTTCGACATGTCCAATCCTGCAACCATGATCCCACATGCCTTCATTTGCTTCTTAGCACTTGTGTCATAGCCCTCATGGAATATTGCCCGATGTTTGTTTTTGCTTTTGGCTTTGGGGAAAGCTTCTCCTTGTAATCGTTTAAACTCTAGGATTCTATATTCCTTTATTTGTATGTTTTCTATTTGAATGAATAGAATCATCCTTTGTCCAAAAAAAAAAAAAAAA
>NC_025686.1:16626390-16644794 GCF_000633955.1 Camelina sativa
AAAAAAAAAAAAAAACAAATACAACCATCGATTACTTAATTTATCTTTGAACTTAATCCATCCTCATAAAAGTAAAAGAATTTGTGATTTAGTAAGAAGGAATAAGGGAATATTTCAAATATCTTTAGTTGTGCAACTTACAAGAGGAAAGAGCAGGCCAAATTTTGGGCTGATTATTACTCAACCTTTTGGGCTTGTGCTCCTTCTATAAGCCCATTACCTAATTTAGTTAAAAAAAATTAAGTTCAGTTCTGAGCTTCTTCTTCTTCTTCTTCTTCTTCACTTCCGATTTCTACTTTATCCGATCAGATCAGCGCCAGCGAGAATCTAGTGTAAGCTTCTTCTCACTTCTTATACTGAACAAGCTCGATTTTAACCATCCTTAAGATTCATTAGTATCCCAATTCAATCTCGATTGCGTTCAATCATCGGTTCAAACTCTTGTTTCGATTTGTCCATTTTGCTGTGGGATTTTGAACTCGTTCGTCTGTTGATTTTGATCTTAATTAGTTAACTAGCTATTCTAATCGAACTAGAATGAGATAATTTGATTGAATAAGTCAAATCGATTTGGAGTTGTAACCCTAATTTATTTATGTGTGTGTGTATTTGAAATGTGTTTATAAGGTGAAGAAGAAGGAGAAGATGAGTGGTGAGGTTGTTAAAGCTGCTAGAGTATACCGTGACCTACTCAAAGCAGTGGTGAAACATATTGGTAAAGAAGACCACAAGGCTCATTTCATAGACTTTGTTAAGCAAGAGTTTAGGAAGAATGCTCCTGCAAACTCGGAGAAGATGAACCTCGCCCGCAATTACGCTTATCTTCTTAATAGCATTCATTCTCACAAGGTGAAAGTCTTTTTTAATGGTTTGGTCTTAATCACATTGGCAGTTGTGTTTTGGAAAGCATGATCTATATATCTAACTAATTAATGTATTAGTTGTTGTGTTTATAGTCTCTCTCACATGGATATATGTGAACTGGTTATTTGCAGGATTTGCTGTTCTCATACAACATTGCGGTTGATAGAACTGAAGAGATGAAACGAGTGCTTAACAAATCTGCAGCGAGTGTAGGTCTTCGTCTTCCCGAGGTTTACGAGTCTTNCTATATTTATGTTCTGTGAATCCTAGTTCTAACTTCAATCCTGAAATACTTTGCTCCTAAGTTGCTGAAGCCTCATGGCATACTAGAACTGAACTCAAATTGTCGAGGCTGTGGTTATTGTTTTAGAAGCTTCTTTACCAATAACCTCCCCTCGACAATTCTAGCTCTATACTTCAGGTCCCACCTAGGTGAGCAAATTTTCAATTGCCCCTCCATCACCGCCGGGTCTTTGACTCCCGAATCCCTACCTTGGCTCAGCGTTTGCTAGTGATCCTCACTTTAGCTAGCTCCTTGGCTCTGATTCTGCTATCAATGGCACTGTGTCTATTAACCGTGACTTACCTGCCATCTCTCGAGATCTTCGACATGTCCAATCCTGCAACCATGATCCCACATGCCTTCATTTGCTTCTTAGCACTTGTGTCATAGCCCTCATGGAATATTGCCCGATGTTTGTTTTTGCTTTTGGCTTTGGGGAAAGCTTCTCCTTGTAATCGTTTAAACTCTAGGATTCTATATTCCTTTATTTGTATGTTTTCTATTTGAATGAATAGAATCATCCTTTGTCCAAAAAAAAAAAAAACAAATACAACCATCGATTACTTAATTTATCTTTGAACTTAATCCATCCTCATAAAAGTAAAAGAATTTGTGATTTAGTAAGAAGGAATAAGGGAATATTTCAAATATCTTTAGTTGTGCAACTTACAAGAGGAAAGAGCAGGCCAAATTTTGGGCTGATTATTACTCAACCTTTTGGGCTTGTGCTCCTTCTATAAGCCCATTACCTAATTTAGTTAAAAAAAATTAAGTTCAGTTCTGAGCTTCTTCTTCTTCTTCTTCTTCTTCACTTCCGATTTCTACTTTATCCGATCAGATCAGCGCCAGCGAGAATCTAGTGTAAGCTTCTTCTCACTTCTTATACTGAACAAGCTCGATTTTAACCATCCTTAAGATTCATTAGTATCCCAATTCAATCTCGATTGCGTTCAATCATCGGTTCAAACTCTTGTTTCGATTTGTCCATTTTGCTGTGGGATTTTGAACTCGTTCGTCTGTTGATTTTGATCTTAATTAGTTAACTAGCTATTCTAATCGAACTAGAATGAGATAATTTGATTGAATAAGTCAAATCGATTTGGAGTTGTAACCCTAATTTATTTATGTGTGTGTGTATTTGAAATGTGTTTATAAGGTGAAGAAGAAGGAGAAGATGAGTGGTGAGGTTGTTAAAGCTGCTAGAGTATACCGTGACCTACTCAAAGCAGTGGTGAAACATATTGGTAAAGAAGACCACAAGGCTCATTTCATAGACTTTGTTAAGCAAGAGTTTAGGAAGAATGCTCCTGCAAACTCGGAGAAGATGAACCTCGCCCGCAATTACGCTTATCTTCTTAATAGCATTCATTCTCACAAGGTGAAAGTCTTTTTTAATGGTTTGGTCTTAATCACATTGGCAGTTGTGTTTTGGAAAGCATGATCTATATATCTAACTAATTAATGTATTAGTTGTTGTGTTTATAGTCTCTCTCACATGGATATATGTGAACTGGTTATTTGCAGGATTTGCTGTTCTCATACAACATTGCGGTTGATAGAACTGAAGAGATGAAACGAGTGCTTAACAAATCTGCAGCGAGTGTAGGTCTTCGTCTTCCCGAGGTTTACGAGTCTTGATTATATGCAATGCATGCGCATTCGTTCCTCTCTTTGACTTTCTTGGGAGATGAGCCGTTTCTGGTTACTTCACTTCTTTGGACAGATCTTGGGTAAATTTTTGAATAATTGTGATGCTAGATGTAGCCAGAGAGCTTTCCTTTTTTACTCCTCTGAGTATTGACAAACCCGAGATGTGTGGGTTACAATTTTTGTTTGTGTTGTACCGCATTTGTTTTGGCTTAGCAATATGTGTACCAAGAACATATTTATGTTCTTGATATCTTGGATGAAGCCACCAAAGTGAGAGAACTCAGTAGCAATTGCAAATTCTGATATAAAGAAGGCAGCCAAAGTAAATGAAAAAAATCTTCCTTAAGTTCTTCTTGTTCTCCTGTAATCAAACTAGTCTTTTGACTTCATTAATATGCTCTTCTGATATTGCTAAATGTTATCCAATGCATAAGAGACCATCCAAGTTTTGAAAACTTGAAAGCTATTTTGAGGCACTTGTTCTTATCATGTCTATATTTGGATGAAGAGTAGAAAATGGTAAACGAGATTTATGATGAGAACGTAGAAATACTAACCATACGGGTTTTATCCAAAAACATTAAAAGCCACCCACCGCTTGTGTTTGTTTTGTCTGGTTCTTGTGTTTTTGCTCTATTTATTTATTTATTTAGTGGAGACTTCGATGCTGACCCTTTTATTTTCTTAATCATTATTTTAAGGCTCTGGTTCTGGTAAGCTTTGGCTTAATCTAATAGCTGAGATCAATAGAGCTTTGAACTGAGCGTAGTAGAGAAGAGTTATGGGGAAAGGAGGGATGTCTCACGGAGAAGGCTCAAAGGTTGGAGAAGAGAACATGGCTGCTTGGTTGGTTGGTATCAATACCCTTAAGATCCAACCTTTTCTTCTTCCTTCTGTTGGTAAGACAATAACTTTCTCTGGGATTTAATTTAATTGGATTGTCCTGTGATCCTTTGGTTCAAAAGCCTTGGAAACTGATAGATTTATGTTCATGCAAAGGTCCTCATGATGTGAGAGTTAGGATGAAAGCTGTTGGTATTTGTGGAAGTGATGTTCATTACCTTAAGGTACTTGGGATATAATCAAAGAGAATCTTTGGTTCTTTTCTTTGATTTTTTAATGGCTCTTGACGTTGGTTTTTGATGGCTGTAAATGTTACAAAACAAAGACCATGAGATGTGCGGATTTTGTGGTGAAAGAACCAATGGTGATTGGACATGAATGTGCTGGGATCATTGAAGAAGTAGGTGAAGAAGTGAAACATCTAGTGGTTGGTGACCGTGTTGCTCTTGAACCTGGGATCAGCTGTTGGAGATGCAATCTCTGCAGGGAAGGAAGATACAACCTTTGTCCAGAGATGAAGTTCTTTGCAACCCCACCAGTTCATGGCTCTCTAGCTAACCAAGTGGTTCACCCTGCCGATCTATGCTTCAAATTGCCTGAGAATGTGAGTTTGGAGGAAGGAGCAATGTGTGAACCACTGAGTGTTGGTGTGCATGCTTGTCGCCGAGCTGAGGTTGGCCCTGAAACAAATGTATTGGTAATGGGAGCCGGACCTATTGGCCTTGTCACCATGTTGGCTGCTCGGGCTTTTGGTGTGCCTAGAATTGTTATTGTGGATGTTGATGAGAACCGTTTATCCGTAGCCAAACAGCTCGGTGCAGATGGGATTGTTCAAGTGACAACAAACTTAGAGGTTCTTTACACTTTTTTTACTTGCCAAATCTTTCTGAAAGCATTAGTGATCTGACTGTGTAAAGATGAGAACCTGTCCCTTTACACTTTTGCAGGATGTTGGTTCTGAGGTTGAACAAATTCAGAAAGCTATGGGGTCAAACGTTGATGTGACGTTCGACTGTGCGGGTTTTAACAAAACCATGTCAACAGCATTAGCAGCCACTCGGTGTGGTGGTAAAGTCTGTCTTGTCGGAATGGGTCATGGTATAATGACTGTCCCTCTCACTCCTGCAGCTGCAAGGTAACCTCTTTTGAGTTTTTACAGTAACCATTAAAGTAAGAATCTCCGAAAACAATCGCATGATGCACAAGCAAAATGTGTTATTTTGAGACAGGGAGGTAGATGTGGTAGGTGTGTTCAGGTACAAGAACACATGGCCTTTGTGTCTTGAGTTCCTGACAAGTGGTAAGATTGATGTAAAGCCACTCATAACCCACAGATTCGGTTTCTCTCAGAAGGAAGTGGAAGACGCCTTTGAAACCAGTGCTCGTGGGAGCAATGCCATCAAAGTTATGTTCAATCTGTGAAAAATAATCTTTGCTTTTCTAAGAATATTTCAAGGTTCTGTAATAATGATGCTTCTGTAACTTTATTATCAACTCTGAATCTCTCATGAATAGATAATCCATTATGACAAATTGACCACACAATCCAAACGTTACAAGACAAATGCTGAAATTGGACAAAAAGGGACCTAAATTCTCCCAATTCTGTCTCAAAATTCCCAACATGAGAAGATCTTAGCCACCGTCCATCTCATCAGACCGTGGCTTCTACTCGAAGGACCTCAACAAGAAAGAAAAATTCCAACAGATCCATATATAATGGTACAAGAAAACCGTAGAAAAGAACTCTTTGACGATCGCATCAAACTTTCTCAAGACGAAGCCGTGGCTGGTTCAGTGGACCATTTCCATACTTTGACTTGACCAGTTCCGTCACCCGTGAAAAATATGCCCCCAGGACCTATGTGGATCGCCCGTATCTCTTGCTTTGCAAAGATTTTTCCCCTCTCCGTAAATCTAATGAACGAAGCTAAGCTTATCAGAACCAACAAAAGAGGAGGAATTGAAGAATTTAAACAAAAAAAGTTGCAAGTCTTACGATGGTAAGTCGTAGAGGCGCAAGGTACTGTCGTTGCAAGAGCATAATAAAACTGGCTTGGCTTCTGCATCATGTACACCACATAAAGCTAACACTCCCTGAATCCAATTTAGACATTGCCAAAATTTATTAGTTACATTACATATAGATTAAGACCATAAGAGAGGGTAACTAACACATTGATAAAAAACCATACATGTTCTTTGTGAGTGTATGTCACTTCCAAGTTGCCACCTTCGCCTGCAGCCCATATCTACAGCGGGAAGACACATCAAGGAGAGAAGAACGAAATTTCCAATAAAAGTTATGAAGTTAAAGAAAGACGAATAAACCTTAACAGTGTTGTCCAATGAACAAGACAAGAGAAATTGATCCCAGCAAATGAGAGACATCACAACTGATGTATGATCCGTGAGTGTTTGTATACACTGCAAATTATCCAGGCTCCAAACCTATTAAACATATAAACCAAATAGATTAGCTCAAACGAATCAAAAAAGGGAGTTTTAAATTCAAGGATGATAAACAATACAAGTACTTACTTTTATAGATTTGTCCATGGAACCCGAATAAAGTCTGTTTGCCCCAACATATAATGTAACAACTGCAAGTGAGTGGCCCGTCAGTGACGCCGCTGGTTCAAAGCAGTTAGTGGCAGTATTATATCTCCATGCCAAGATAGAGCCATCCTGAATAAAAAAGTAAAGAACTTGTGACTTACTAAACCAAAAGCCGCCATATATCGCAGAGATTGTAGTACACAAACAAAAAAATCACTGGGAATTTTACCTGTGTACCAGCGAAGAGAAGATCAGTTCCCACAACAAGAGAATATACTTGGCCAACAGGTCCACTTAGACTCTGGTCTGCATTGGTTTCAATATTCCACGCCTGTATCAACAAGAATGAGATATTAGCCAACAAGATCTAAGAATGAAAGGGGTTTCTCGATATCTATTGAGACAGTCAAGAAAAGTTACTGCTAAGAGGAATCATACTGAGGACTTGCCTTGACAAGATTTGGCATGCCAACCAATAGCCACGGCCCTTCACTAAGCACACAGCCAACTTCCCCACCAAGTTTGAGTACTCCTGTACACTAATCAAAAGAGAAAAAAAAACAAAATCCATAATAAGTAAAACTTGATAAAGACTTTCACAAGTTCTGGAATGCAATCCTCACATACGATTAGGATCATCGAATTAGACACTTCTTTTCCTAGTGTGACAACTAAGACACCAACTGACATCAATCTATCTGTGCTCATTACTCTACTTGTGATTCTTTTGATACACTCTACAGCTTAACTAAACAATGATAACTATCCGTTAAACAATCCATCAAACAAGGTTCACGAGTTAGCTACTCTACATCCTAACCACACAAATCTAGCTTAAAACAAAAAGGTCCTTTAAGCAAACCATACCTGTCCAGAAGCACAATCCCAAACACGCAAGGACTCATCTTTACTCCCAGTATAAAGCTTATCAGAGCCAGAAGGCAAAGCAATACCACTAACAAGCTTCTCATGACCATCAAGCTGAGTCAACAACGAGAAGCTATCTCCTTTACTCCAACAATGCAAGTATCTACACTTATCACCATAACTGCAATTCCCATCTACCCAAAAGTTGCAAACTTTCTCAGTCTTCGTCACCGTTCTGTTCCCACCAAACCTCCCCCAGCTACTACTCGAGTTCCCATTAAACCCAGGTCCTCTCCGGTGACTCGGACCCGCAAAACCAGATTCCTCAGCGACCCTTTTGTTCGTATAACCCGGACCTTGACCTTGACCCGGACCAGGACCCGGTAATTCTCTATGTAGATAAGGGCAAGGAGAACGATTACAACGCCCAGCTCGCCAGTGGAAACAAACCTTTTGTCTTGTATCCGTTGGTGCCAACGAACGATTTGACCCACCACCACCACCGCCTCCGCCGCCGCCGAGTCTATTGAAGACTCGTTTGTTTCCTCCGTTCAAATCAAAATCCATGTTTTTTTTTTTTGGCTTCTCTCTCTCTATAGATTACAACAACAACACCAGCAACGTAGACAAATTAATACAAGAAAGAACAGGACTTTTAGCTCTATAGGTTGTTTCAAAACCCGATCACGTATAGATTAAATCAAGCGGCAAAATTGGAGAAAACCCTAGAAAAATTAATTACCACAAAAAAAAGAATCTCGAACAAGTAGTGTCGAAATTTTAAAAAAATTGGGATTATTGTGAATGTGTGAACTGTGAATTTAATGAATGAAGAGAAAAAGTGAAAAACTTGAAGTGGATTTGGATTTGGATTTGGATTTGGATTTGGTTTATAAGCTTTTCGGGGATCTTCGTGGAGAGGACAGAACTAGTAGAAAGAGAGAGAAAGAAGAAAGAAAGTGAAACACCAGTCGCGTCAGCTTGACGTCTATGTCTAATTATAATTTTACCCCTATGATGGGTCTATTTTACAAAATTACTTTTTAATGTTTAATCTTGGTTGAAACCGGTTCTGGTGTAGACCGGAACAACAAAACCCGGTTCTGATTTAGACCGGAACAACAAAACCGGTTGATTAGAGAAAGTTCATTGGCTTTTTTAGGTCTTTTGAACTTTTTGGTATACAATTTTTTATTGCTATCTTTCCTTAGAGTTATATATATTATTATTTTTTCATATATTAAAAGTCTTTACTATTTTAGAAAATAATATATATTATTTCCTACCAAAAAAAATTATATATATCATTTAATAATTATTTTACAATAGTCTTCTCAACTCAAAGAGAGGAAGAAAACTAGTGAAGGGAGACTTGTTTTTTTTTCAAAAATGAAAACGGTAGCAAGTAATACCTCTTTTTTTAGTGTTTGCTCAGTGGAGAAAGATACACATGATTTGAACAGCGTCCAGGACTGGCCTTTACCACACAAGCCGTGAGAAGTTGCAGGCCACAAATAAATATTGTACACTTTATCTTTTCGTTTGACAAAAGTATGAAGGACCACAATGTATGTATATGTTATAATATTAGTGTTATTGGTCAAGAAAACTCTCTTAGTCATTTTCTCCTTCCACGTGGTTGAATGACTATTGTGTAAGAGATTTTTTCACAATTTTAAAATCGGCTGTCGAATATAATATTGAGATGCTACGAATCAAAATGTTTATTCACTCTGACTCACCCAAAAAATGAATTAAAAAGCATATTATTATTGCACTCTTTCTAGTTTTCTACTACCAATGTGCATGTCAAACAAACTCACACCTCCGTCGACCAGATTCTTAAACTTCTGGTACACCAATAAAAGAAAGAAAAAAGCAGGTACGGAACTACGGACCAATCTTAGAAGTCCAAACAATCTCTAACTATATAAATATCCAAAACAAATACAATCCAAACACTCTCAAACTCCTAAGTGATGATGATACGTCAAAGTCATTATGATTCTAACTTGACACATGAGAAATCTATCCACAAATTGAGGTGTACAACACACCAAAACTATAAAAAAAAAATTGATATCTCTAGTTTGACCAAAATCTGTTACACAAACAAAACATTTCAAAGAATAAATGACTAATATATAATAAATGATATACGATTTATGACTCCAAATTTTTTGGTACCAAACAATTAAAAATCCAAGTACGTAACTACGGACCAATCCTAGAAGTCCAAATAATCTCTAACTACTAACTTATTATCATCCAGAAACAATTTTTTTTTATTTGAAAAATTCAATCGTTAAAATTCCAGAGTGACATGTCAGCATCACCGTCAAAGTCGTTAAAGTTCCAGCCAACTTCCGGCGGGGGCAAAAGCATCCCCTCAGCCATATTCTCAAAAAAGTTGGGCATCCCCAAAACTTCCTCTTCATCCATATAAAACACACTACTACTCTGCTCCTCCATTACCATTCTCCTCTCCCCTTCCCTCACAGCCTCCGTTTCCGCCGCAGTCTGCGATCCCTCCGCAGTCACACTCTCATTCTGAAACGCCATCGCAGCCTCAGCCGCAGCTTTCTGAATCTCCTTAGGACAAGTAGTCTCAGGGATACGAAGCCGCCAAGCAGAATCAGCAAAATTGAGACAAGCAGAGCGACCACGGAGAGCCAAAGCAGCAACGTCGTGAGCACGAGCAGCCATTTCAACCGTTGGAAAAGTCCCTAACCAAATCCTAGATTTCTTGTTAGGCTCTCTAACTTCACAAACCCATTTGCCAGAGTTCCTCTGACGAACTCCTCTGTAAATCGGATGACGCGTTTCGCGAAACTTCTTCCTCCCAGCTCGTTTCTTAGGACAACTCGAAGCTAGCTTCGGTGAACACTCACTACTGTCTGAAACCGGAGACCTATGATCGGGTACTGAGAGGAACGAGTCCGAGAAAGCAGAACAAAAAGGATTCATATTTGTGTGTTCCGGATAAGATGTTTAATTTCTCTTTCTATCTTTTTTTCTCCTTTTTTTTTTTCAGGTGTTTGGAACTTTTTGAGATATTTTTATTACAAGAAAGTGAAGTTGTGTTGTGTTTTAATTTTTATTTTATAAGAAAAAAAAAAAAGTGAGACAGAACACGGAGGGATCTGGTAAAGACAACTGTCCCACGGTATTTTACTGACACGTGTCCTTCTGAATCACTTTACTTAGTCCGAGTGTATTGCCTACTGTGTCGGTTTTGGATTCGATAGCTCAGTTTTGATATTTTGGTTATTATATTCAATTTCGATTAAGTTATGTTCGGAGGAAGGGAACGATTTAGCAAAAAGACAAAAGAGACTTTAGTTTAAAGTGAAAGAGATGGGTTAGGGATGACGTCATCAAGACACGGTTTCGACATTTGGACTGAACTGCTCTCTTTTTGGTTCGAGAGGTGAGCCACGTTTGAAAGGACGGTGCGTCCGCTGTCGAGCCACGGTTTTGTGTTTTTTTTTTTCCCCACGCGCTTTCAAGAGATGTGGGTCTTTTTGTTTTTATTCATTATTATTTTTGGAAATCTTCTGGATTTGGTCTAGTGCTTTATTTTGGGAAATCCTTTGGACTATTCATTATTCTATGGACTTCTTCTTTCGGCTTTTTTTTTTTCTTTTTCTTTAAATCATTTCTTCTTCTTTCGTTGAGTCGAATTATTATTATTATTGTTATTTAACTAAGCCGAAATTGGATACGTGGCCAAGGCTGGTTCTGTTTCTTTTCTTCACTAACCTTTTTTTGGAAACTAATGTATTAAATTTTGTTTCTAGAGACACTAACTTTCGTTTGGTTGGACGATTTCAAAATTCTGAGTTCTTTTTGGTCTTGCGACACAAAAGTTCAAACAAAACAAAAAACACTTGCCTCCATTCGGTTTGCTTTGGAAATAAATTTAGATTATTCCGAACAATTAAAATAAATATCATTCATAATTAATTTTGGTTAGTAAAATAGTAGTATAAACTTGCAGTCTTATTAAAAAACAATTATTTTTAAGTACTGGAAGAATTGGGGGTAAGCGGTCGAGCTATAACGAGTAGACAAAAACTACTTTTATCAAAGGTTAAAAGATTAATTTTATATCAGATTAATCGATATGAAAATGTTTGAGGCACTTACTAAGTCGGCTTGCTGTAAACATATACTAATGTAATAGCATAGTCTTTGCAGGTTGGTTCGGCTAGTTTTGCCAACTCCTAAATATGGATCAGAGGTTGACCATCATCTTTACTATGTAGAATGAAGGTTTTCTATTAAAGAGCTCATCATCACTATCACTCAACACAAACCAATTAACATTCATAAATGCAACTCAATCACCATGAATTAGAAGAGCTCATCATCACTATCACTCAACGCCAAAGTCTCATATCAACTCTGTACATTCGATTGAACACCAAGTAAAGTTCTCCACTCGCGCTCTTGGAGTTTTGACTCTAAGATCCAACTGACTCATCACTTTGGTACTCGTACTTCTCATCATCTTCTACAAGCCAATATCCCAGAATCTTCAAAGCCTTCACGCTGATCTCATTGTTTTCATGGCTTTGCAGGTTCTTGATCTTTTCTAGCCCTTCTGCACCTTCAATCAGCAGAGCATAACAGTTCCTGTCTCTTACATTCGTCACAACCTCTCCGGCCTTCAAAATGTTTTCTAACCCATCCAGACACTTTGAGAGGAAGCTGGTTCTTAGATCTGGACATACTAGAATATCGCATAAAGGTTTTATGCAACTCTGCTTCACCATGTATCTGAATCACACCAATGGAGAATGTGAGACTTGATGATCTATAAGCACGCCAAAGTGAAAAAAAAAGAAGAAGACAGGGACGTACTTGATTTGATGAAGAGAACCACATACGACCACACCTAAAATTGCCCNTCGTACTTCTCATCATCTTTAACAAGCCAATATTTCTCCAGAATCTTCAAAGCCTTCGAGCAGATCTCACCGTTTTCATGGCTTTGCAGGTCCTCAATCTTTTCTCGCCCTTCCGCACCTTCAATCAGCAGAGCATAACAGTTCTTGTCTCTTACATTCGTTACAACCTCTCCGGCCTTCAAAATGTTGGCTAACCCATCCAGACACTCTGAGAGTAAGATGGTTCTTAGATCTGGACATACTAGAATATCGCATAAAGGTTTTATGCAACTCTGCTTCACCATGTATCTGAACCACACCAATGGAGAATGTGAGACTTGATGATCTATAAGCATGTCAAAGTGAAAAAAAAAAAAAGAAGAAGACTGGGACGTACTTGATTTGATGAAGAGAACCACCTACGACCACACCTAAAATTGCCCATACAGCTTCTTTCTTTATGTCAATATCAGCACTTTGAGCCAGATTGACCAAGGTTGGAATCAAACTTTCATCAATCACTGACTGTAATCACCAGGGGGAGAAAAGAAAGACAAATAAACATTTAGTGATAGCAAAAGACAAAGGATGTATATAGCAAAGTAGCAACAACAGCTACTCACCTGAATTTGTTCTTCAGTGCCTGCAGTGATGTTTGAAATCACCCAGCAAGCACTCTTCTTTATGTTTTTCTCATAGTTTCGAGTAAGTAAGTCGGAAAGAATTGGTAAAGCACCGCAATTGACCACAGACTGAAGAATAAGTTCAAAGAGAAACATTCAGAGCCCTAAGAGGAGATGTTTAAAACAAAGCATTTTGTTGTTTGGTCACATTCACGGGATATTTGTGATAAACATGAATTACATACCCGTGTTTGCTGATTATTTCCAGCAGTTATATCCCCAATGGTACGAAGTGCATGAACAAGCACCGCTGGAGAAGGGTGTCTGCAAACCAAAAAACAAAAAAAATTGGTCAGCCTTCATTATCCAAACATGTCGCAAAGGGTTTAAATATGTTCTGACTTGTGAGAAGCACTAACTTGAGTAATTGAACTAGTTTTGGGACAAAGTCAGCCTCAATCAAACTTTGGATACCATCTTCAGAACCATAAGAGATATTAGATAGTGCCAAGCAAGCATTTTTCACGACTTCTTCATCGTTTGAATGAAGAAGTAGTTTAAGTGCAGGGAGAGCAGGTTTCATCTGTTGAATCATTGCTTCATATGTTAAGCATTGGACGTATAAAAACAGAGGAAACAGAGGAGAGAGAAGTAAGAAGACCTGATCGAAGGTCAGGGGAGGTTGGCCACAAAACAAGTTACACAAAGTCCTAGTGCCACTCCTGAGCGTTTTACTTTTACCCTTGTACATAAGACTTAACAGTGGCATCAATACCCCTAACTGAAGAACAAAGTCACGGTACTTCGTTGAATGACCAGCAACGTTACCCAGTGCCAATATAGCCTACACAAAGTAACTTCAAAACTCGTAACTGTGACAAAGCATACATACATATCTACTAAACAAGTAGAATACATACCTGCTCACGGATATACTCTGTAGGAGAATTAAGAAGCTGAATTAAGAATGGAACAGCGTCGTGATCAACTAACTCATTCGGTTTTTCAGTAGCAATGTCTTTGAGAATCCAAGCTGCCTCATACTATGGAAAAAGATCATTAAATGTAAACTGGAATCAAAGATCATCAAAAGATATTAACTTGCTGACGAGGGACGTTTTCTTCTAACTTGAAGAGTAGGGTATTCTTGCTTGTCAAGAAACTGAACGAGACGAGGCATAATGCCAGATCGTATCACAGTTTCACAAGGAATAGTTATATCTCCTGGTAGAAAGATTCGAGTTAGTGAATAAAAGAAGAATCTTCGAAATCTAGGTTTCAAGAAAAGCAAAGAGAGGAAAAAAAGAGAGGAAGTTTTTTTTTACTCCGTGATAGAATACTTCTGATCTTGGCAATAGATTCAAACTGCAATGGAAGATCATCTGACATAACACCATCGATCATAGCTTGTGAAACTTCTTCCATCTACAGTGAAAAGAACAGAGATAAGTTTAGACGAACCAATCACAAACTCACCAGAGAGTGATTGATTACTTGTGAGATAAGTTTAGACGAACCTCTGTTTTCCGCGACATGGCTTTCTCCTCTCCAAAAGCAATTTACAAAACTTGAAAGAGAAACCCTAGAAATCTCTACTGAACTGTGTGAAAGAGAACGATTTTTGCAATTGAGCAAGAAGAATGCAAGAAAAGAAAACAAGGAGCGAAAAAAAGAAAGCAGATGAACTTTTAAAGAGGCGAACAAAAAAAAAAAAAAGTCATCAACCTATTAAAATTGAAATTTTGATTTTGATTTAAACCGGACTATAACTTGGCTTATGTAAGAATGGTTATGCTTTTGATTTCAATTACATCAATCAACCAGAGCCTTTTTGAACTCTACTAGTTCTGGTTTATTTCGTAAACCAATTAACTAACAATCAGAAGATGCAACTCAATCACTATGTATCAGAAACCAAGCTCATCGTCACTATCATCATCACTATCACTCAACGCAAAGTCTCCTTCATCCTCCACCCATTCATCTTCCGCAAACGCAGACACATTAAACCTCCCAAACCCATCACTCTCCACTGTCATCTCCTCCCTCTCATCCTCATCATACGACAATGAAAACAACTCATCTCCACCACTAAACCCCACCTCACTCTCCTCCTCATCCTCCTCAAACCGTGGTCTCTTCCCCGGAATCAAATCCTTCTCCCCTATCTCTCCCTTCTCCACACCAATCCAAGGCACCCACAAATCAGCATGCCTTCCCAAAGCTCTATCCCTATCACTAACAACCAAAGTCCCAAGATCAGCCTCCCTAGCTTTCCTCAACATATCTGAAAAATCCTTATCATCAGAAACCAAAACCAACCAATCAATCCCTCTAGTCATAGAATGCTGTATCTGTCTCTTCACAGCCCAATCAGCCGCTTGTGGCTTATCCTCCACAGTCTTCACATAAACTCCAGCTCGCCGTAGCTCAGCCTCTAACCCATATCCAACTTTAGGAGTCAACAACCTCCTCGCTGCTTCATTATACTTCTCATTCCCTGAAACATAACGTTCTTTAAACTTCTGACGCTTCTTACCTTTCAAAGACCTCATCCTATTCACTTTCTTCTGTCTCTCTCTCTCATGAAGCTGCTTGAAATGTTTCTTCAAATCAAGATTCGTTTTACACTTCCGACCACAAACTCCACATATGTAAGGCTCGACCGGAGTCACTTCTCCTTTCCTCTCCATGAAATCAAGACTCCTCCTTTCACGTCTCTCTTCGACGACCCAATGAGGTAAATGGATAAAAGCATGACGATTTGCGTAAGCGGAGATCTCAACGACTCGGCCGAGCTTCTCCGCGACTTTACGGAGAGCTCTAGCTGCTTCGTAGGGTGGACCTCGTGGTGGTTTGTTGTCTAAGTCCCACAAGACTACAACTTTCTTCTCCTTTGGAGCAAAGACTCCTTCTTTGTTTCTCACCAAGTCGATTTCTGATGAAGATGCTGATTTAAGACATGATTTGATCGGACGTAGACGGCGAAGTGGGAAGGTGACGAGTTTAGGGTTTCGGAATTTGGAATCGGAGAAGGTGAAGAAGTGAGATTTGTGGGAAAGGAAAGGTTTTGGATAAAGGGTTTCAATTGAATTACAGAACAAACTCATTGGGAGCTTCTTAGCGATGGAACCAGTGAAATTGGCGTAGGTGTGATTAGTGTTTAGGGAGAGATTGGTTTAGGTCTTGTGGACACGTATCAGAGATGGTCCCTCTGGTCCGGACAAGCTTGGGTGAGGATTGTTGTTATCTAGCATGTCCGGTGAGGAAGACGACGGCTGTGCGGATGGATATGCTGCCTAACCGAAGTTTATCCTCTCCTTTGGTTTTAGTTGTTTGAGAACCTCTAGTTCGTCTAGAAGGTCTTCTAGAGAGACTTTTTTTTTACTTTTGTTATTTTTTTGTTTGTTTTTTACTTTCATCCTTTATCTTATAAAGCACAAATTACTGTGCCAATAAAAACTTGACATGTCAGCAAAACAACAAAATTAATTAAAAAACATATATAAAACAAAAGTGATCGTTGGAAAAAAAAAAAATGAAAAAAAAAAACAATTACCATTTTCAATTTACAAATAACTGCAACAAAAAAAAAAAAACAAAAATCTCTTTTACAACTGCCTCCTCCACGATCTCATATCATATCCACTTCTTCAATTCAATTCTTCACCGACATGATTTCATACCAAAAGAAAACTTCACAATCTCTACATTTTTCGTATTCCCAACAGACCCAAAATCAAGAAATCTCAAATCTTTCACTATTTCTCTTCACTTTTCTTACCATGAATTGAGTACGTTTTACTTGACATGTTCTCCTTTTTTCTTATGTAAGAAATGTAGTTATGTTTATTATCTTTCGCTCTTGATCTAATTTAAAATAATTTTTTGTCTCTCTCTCTCTTTATATCTCAGATCTGTCGACATAGAAAGTAGAAAAAAGAGTTTGACGTGATGAAAACATGTATTTTGCTTTTATACAATCAAACAAAAGTAACGAGATTGAAAACCAAAGGAACATAAACTATTGGCAAAAAGGTATGATTCTTCACTATCAAAAGCTGCAGTTCATAAGTTTTTTCTACTAACTGTTTGTCAAAATGGGTGACATAAAATTTGGTTTAATAGAGCAGCACAAGAACATATTACGGCTCTTACATACCTTTTCTTCACTAAGATTTTTTAGATCTCTACTGTCTCTTTGTCTATCTCTATTGAACCTCCTTCGTTTGGTTGGGATCGAAGGTAACCTTTTCAACTATTTTCAGATTAGATTTCTGATTATAATGAATAATAGTAATTTCATGCTTGACTTGGATAGTTTCTGTGTGTGATTCGTAGCATGCAAAAAAAAATGAGATGTTTCGTTGTTGTCGTGAAGATGAACAATCTGATTCTTCTGATACTTGTTATTTTTTTTGTGGGGAGAATTTTGCAGAGAAGAGTAAAAGTGTGAAATCAACCAAAAGTGGCGGCTTTCAAGTATAAAACCAGAGAAACTCTTACAAGTTTTTTGCGGTATAACAACAAAGATTGATTCCTTTGAGCTTTTTCTTTCAAGTCTTCTAATAAATTATTATTTGCAAAGTTCTCACATTAAACAATTATTTTTGTGTGTGCAGATTGTATCAAATTCAAGAGTAAAAAAGCATGCCTAATTTTCTAAGGTTTGTTTTATGAATAAATTTGAACAGTTTTCATTTCACTTCATCACTTGCAGATATTGATATATAGCTATATCCATAATCCATGTCTGTTTAAGTGTTAAGTATCCATCTTTGCTAAGATTAATTCACGCCTGACTAATGATTCTTATACTAGCTTATGATCGATATATATATATATATATATGTTTATTAACTCATTTAGCAAATCGAGATATAATTAGTTCTCTAATATTTCATAACCACTTCACCTCTGAATTTAAATATTTTCAAAAAACAAGTTTTGAGAAGATAAGCCACTGTAATCTCAAATTTAATTTAGAAAATTAGAAGGTTTTTTTGTCATCAGAAAATAGGAACTTTTAGATCATAGTTTTGTTTTAATCAAGTAGAATTTTACATAGCTTATCATTAACACAAAACAGTTTATTCATTCGTATAAAATCAATCTTATTTTTTTTCCCCGTACGTAGTACGGGTGGTATACTAGTTTCTTATAAAGAAATCATCATATATATAAAAGTAGAGTTTCAGTCTCTCCTTATTGGTCCACTTGGCAATGCAATTTTAACAAAAACAAAATTATATTAAAACACAAATTTAAAACAATTAATTTTCACATTTAACTCACATAATATAAAACTGAAATCTTTATACCTTCTCCCTATAAATTATGCATTAACTTTATTTCTCCACTAAGTTGTATTAATCAATTGTATTAAAACAAAACAATAAATTAGAATTGTAACTCTCATTTTTCTAAATGTAATTTTTCATCATTTCTCTTCCTATAAATACTCATTATCTTATTCTCTTAGTCTATCACTCTTTCATTCTCTCATCTTCTTCCACTACTCTCAAATCTCTTTTTTGTTTTGTTTTGTTTTGTTTTGTTTTGTATTTTTTTGTTATTGTTGTTGTATGGGTTATAAAAAATCAAATCAAATATCATTGTAAAAGCTTAGTTTTAGAGTTTGTATGATATGTATATCTTATATATTTAATATATTCTTTTAAAATGTTTATCTCCATTTTCTATTTTATATTAACATCTTATAAGTCATTATTTTCATACTTCCTTACAATATTCACGACACAATAAGATCATAAAGTTGAAATGATCCATATGTAATTATCTATTATGTCTCTGGTTATCTCA
>NC_025686.1:16644891-16647492 GCF_000633955.1 Camelina sativa
AAAAAAAATGTATAAGTTGTAAAACACATATTGTAGTATAACTCATGTTAGATCTCTTGTACTTTTAATTTTAGTTAGTTATGTTTGAATTATCTTTAATCTATATTAAGACATGTAAATTTGAAAATATAATAATATGAAACAATATATGTAGAGATGATATAATATCTTATTTAAACCTTATTGAACATTGTCAATCATATTCAGTGTCATATTAATAGAGACAACAGCATACACGTTCCGGACCGGTTGTTGAAGGTACACACAAAGCACCATGAGAAGGTGCTTTTAGTCCACATCTTTGGAAGCAATCTTCCCTCTTGTGACATGGTCCTTTGTATTTACAATCGTCATCTGAATCATCCATAATTCCTGTAAAATTAATCAATTAGAAATATAATAATTACATATAATTGTCATAAGATTTATAATAATTGCATTAATTATAAAAGGATGATAATTATATGTATATTGAAAAATATGCACATAATTAAGATACAAAAACAAAAACTTACGAATAGATTGAACATTAACAATGAGAGAAATGATCAAGAGAAGAGCAACCAAATGAGACTTTGAAGGCATCATCTTTCTATAAACAAGTCTACAATAGAATTACTTTTTTTTTGTTCAATAGAATTACTATGAAATATTTTGTAAAACCACTTAGTGAGTAAGTAAAAAGAGAGTTGATTGTCCTTTTATAGATGAATTTTCAAATATTAGTAATAATACCATAGAAATTTTGTTTGACTTAAGATTTTGTTGACCTTAATTACATTGATTTTTTCAACAAAAATCGTGAAAAAATCTTCGGTCAAATATATATTACTTAATTTTGTAAGTGGTTTAAAAGTTTTGTTTGACTTAAAATATTTTTTCAACCTTTAGGAAGTCAGGTACCTGTATGTTTTGTCTCTAAAAATATCCCAACTGAATATGATTAACAATATATGTTTTATACGGTTTAAGTAAAATATTATATCATATATATATATAAACTATTAAAAGATGACACAATGTGATATAAGACAATGCACAATATAAAAAAAAATATTTTCTAATTCAGACGTTTAATTTTTTTATTATAAATTTACTTTTAGTTGTGAGTAAACAAGCCTATGACATTTTGTTGCTTGTCATACGAACCTAATGTATTGAAATTGATTATAAATAAATAAGATCATCTTTTTAATGGCTGTATGAATTTATTGTCTAAAACATTAAAACTAAAATTAATTATCCTGTTATTAATTTGGAAATACATTTGGTAAAGTAATCTTTTATTTGTACGATTTACATAGTTAAACCCTTGCCAATAAATAAATATTAAAATTTGAAATTATTATTCGTAATATCCAAAAACATACATAGAATAATTCAAAAAGAAATTAGTATACACAATTTAAATATTCTAGATACTTTTAACTTGCTAAAAAAAATTTGTTGCAGATCATGTTATGGGTTAGAGTTTACATATATATGAGTATACAGTTTTTTACGGATTAGTCTACAAAAATACACAAAATATTTTAGTCTTATTTCATATGAGTTCACGAGAGGTTTTACGCCAATCTTCACCGGTAATAAACACACACAAAAAAAAAACTCATTTATAGAATCTAAGTATTAAAAAAACACACAAAATAAAACATAACTTTTCTTAATAATTATTTTTAAAAATTGTGCTGCGGTATTAAAATCTAGTTTCTTTTATTGCTACAACTTTAATCCCAGAAACTTACTTCCAGATCTAGCACAATAGTTACATTGCCATTAGAGAAATCATGTAAAAAGCTTATGACAAACAAATCAGAGACGAAGTTGACAAATTGTCTCAAGTTTGCGGATCGAAGGTAGCCGGAATTTCATACCTTTATGATGGGTTGAGAAGTTTGCTACGTGGACGCCTCAGTTTTGCATAAGTTTGTTTCATGCTAATTAATGTCCATGAGTCTCCTCCGATCATTTAAATCATATATATAAAAGTAGAGTTTCACTCTCTTCTTATTGGTCCACTTGGCAATGCAATTTTAACAAAAAAAAATTATACCCAATTAATTTTCACATTTAACTCACATAATATAAAACTGAAATCATATAAATTCTCCCTATAAATTATGCATTAACTTTATTTCTCCACTAAGTTGTATTAATCAATTGTATTAAAACAAAACAATAAATTAGAATTGTAACTCTCATTTTTTTAATGTAATTTTTCATCATTTCTCTTCCTATAAATATTCATTATCTTATTCTCTTACTCTATCACTTTTTCATTCTCTCATCTTCTTCCACTACTCTCAAATCTCTTTTTTGTTTTGTTTTGTTTTGTTTTGTATTTTTTTTGTTATTGTTGTTGTATGGGTTATAAAAAATCAAATCAAATATCATTGTAAAAACTTAGTTTTAGAGTTTGTATGATATGTATATCTTATATATTTATTTTAATCTTTTAAAATGTTTATCTCCATTTTCTATTTTATATTAACATCTTATAAGTCATTATTTTCATACTTCCTTACAATATTCACCACACAATAAGATCATAAAGTTGAAATGATCCATATGTAATTATCTATTATGTCTCTGGTTATCTCA
>NC_025686.1:16648955-16650472 GCF_000633955.1 Camelina sativa
AAATAATACTATTGATTTATTTTAGTAATAATATTATTATTTAAATTTTAACCAAAAATGATCATATTCCAAAATTTAGAATGAGTTACTAAGTTTTAGAATATAAGTAAGATTTTAATACATGTAGAGTAAAAAACAATTTATGTAATTGTATTTATAAAATTCTAAACATAAAAATAAAATTAAGTGAAATATTAGTTTCTAAGAAACAATTTCACTTATAGAAAAATAAAAGATTAATTATTTAACTCAAGTTAAAAGTTTTGATCTAAAACAAAGATATTGTAAGAGTCACAATTTTTTTTGGGAAAAACTATGAAAAAGAATCTTGAAAAATTAATCCATCTAAAAAAACACAAAATCAATAGTCACAATATATAGAGAAAATGATATGTAAGTCGTTATTAAAAAGTGACATGTATAGTATATCTCAGAATGCATATTATCAACCGAAGCTAAAATTCTATAACATGATAAAAAAATATATATATATATAAAACATGCTTGAGATTTTATCAATTTATGATCAAATGCTTTTAACCAAAAACATTGCCAGAAATAACATATTACTAAAGTACACCATGTTTTTTATAAAAGACGAAGCTGAGGTTGCATCATAAAATTAACATATGAAAATAACATATGAAGGGTTTTAGACATATATGTAACTTGGATTAGTGAACGGATGTCGGGTTTAATCATTTCACCATTTACGCATTCTTGACTTGGTCGGAAATTCTATTATGACAGGCGATGCACTTGGATAACTCCGTTGTAGTGACATAACAGTAAAAGTGTTCATCAAACTTTGTATATTTGCATTTAATGTGGGATATCGATATATTTAAATGATTTCTATAATTAGGTCAATGATCGACCTTCGGTGTTAGAAATTTTAAAATGATGTTTTCATTGGATATAAATATGAAATGTACTCTTCGAGGGAGATTCTTTAAATCATTTTTTGTTACTACGTTATATATTATTGATTTACCAGAAAAACATTACTGCGACACTAGACAATATATATATATATATATATATATATATATATATATATTAGTAAATTAAGTATGACTTTTATTTGGATTTATCTTTTAAACTTTAAATGACTAATNGTAACATATGAAGGGTTTTAGACACATATGTAACTTGGATTAGTGAATGGATGTCGGGTTTAATCATTTCACCATTTACGCATTTTTGACTTGGTCGGAATTTCTATTATGACAGACGATGCACTTGGATAACTCCATTGTAGTGACATAACAGTAAAAGTGTTCATCAAACTTTGTATATTTGCATTTAATGTGGGATATCAATATATTTAAATGATTTCTATAATTAGGTCAATGATCGACCTTCGGTGTTAGAAATTTTAAAATGATGTTTTCATTGGATATAAATATGAAATGTACTCTTCGAGGGAGATTCTTTAAATCATTTTTTGTTACTACGTTATATATTATTGATTTACCAGAAAAACATTACTGCGACACTAGACAATATATATATAT
>NC_025686.1:16651386-16690303 GCF_000633955.1 Camelina sativa
TAACTTCCATCATTTCTTATCATATAAATAAGCATTCTCTCATTCTATCATTCTCTCATATTGACATTCTTTTTTTTTTTGGTCATCATTGAATCGATAAGGCCCGATTCATAGCCAAGCCCTACTACGCGAGGTAACGCGACTTGACATTCTTTTACTATCTCATTTTCACATTCTCTCATTCTCTTCTACAATACCTCAAATCATTTTTTCGCTTTTTTTTGTTATTTTTGATTTCTTATTTTTGTTGTATGGGTTGTAATAAACAAATGAAATATCATTGTAAATTGTTAATGCTAAATTTTAATTTAAGAGACTACATGATATATAATTTACATTGTTCTTATTTTAAAAGATTTATCTCCTTTATCTAATTTGGATTATTATCTTATAAGTAATCATTCTCTCCTCATCTCCCACCAATACCAAATGTTGTTATATCTCATATGTGTTGTAAGAGTTTGATTCTATATTTTAATTTAGAAAGTATTATATATATATATATATATTTATATATTACATTGTTCTATTTTTTAAAGATTCATCTCCATTATCTAATTTGGATTACCATCTTATAGTAAACATTCTCTCCTCCTCTCCTACCAATATCAAATGTTGTTATATCTCATATGTGTTGTAACTTGTAAGAGTTTGATTCTATATTTTAAGGGAGATTCTCAAAAATAGCACCAAAATAAGTTTTTATTCCAAACTTAGCACAACAACTCTAAAATTCCAAAAATAGCACTAATTAATCTTTTAAAATTAAATCCTAAATTCAAAATACTAAACCCTACATGTCAAAACTATCCCCTAATTGTGAAATTGGGAACCCAAACCTAAAAAAACAAATTCTAAAAATTAATTTTAAATATTTTAATATGTTAGTGCTATTTTTGGAAATTTATGAAATGTGTGCTATAGTTGTCCTTAAAACTTGTTTTAGTGCTATTTTAGGGTATTTCTCATATTTTAATGTAGAAAGTATTATATATATTTAACATTGTTTTCAATTTTTATTTTATTTATATAAAAAAATATTTCTTTTATATTTCTTGCCTTTCTAATCTATTCATATTTATTTTTTAAATTTGCATAGTTAAATTTAAATTCACATATGTTGGTTTTAACAAAACAATCAACTTTATTTGAGAATTAGATGTTCCTATTCATTTTTAAACGATCAATGTGTAACATATAAGCATTTTGTCTTGCAATCACAAGTTCCATTTCCATTGCTTAACTCCATGGTTAAACTATAATATATGTTGTCCTATTTGTAGGAATAACAACATACTTATTTAATTTATTTAAAAGAGCAGATGATTAAACGAAATAAACATTTCTCCAAATTTTATAATTCAATCAGTGAGTGTACTTATTACTTTGAAAAACTTTTACATTGAAGTTCATAAAATCATATAAGAAAACTAAAATACTATATCACTTCAAATTTGGAAGGAAACACTTGGTATTCCTTTTTAAAAAAGTCAAGACACATATAAAAATTTATTAATATTTAACTCACTTTAAAGACATTAAAGGTCATTTAACTCAAAAATAACTTCTATCCAATAATTTCATACATTCCTCCCACAAATAAAAAAATATATATATATGTTCAAGATTGTATTTAAATATTACATAATTTTTTAGTTAGCTAAATTTATAGTCACATATATACAATATATATACATAAGAATTTATATTACTTATTAACACCATAATTCGACCCATTATTTGCTTAACTCAATATTGGTTTCAAAGCCAACTAAAGAAAAACAGAAACGATCTTATTGATATTAGACCAAAACATGGGCATACAAACATAATCACTTACACGGAAGATATTTTAAAAAAATAACTTATTATTGCAACATCAACGTATGAAGGGTTTACATAAGCAGTTAATTAGAAAATCTATAATACAATAAATGTATTGGAAACAATATCAGTCAATGATAAGATTGGATCCTCAAAAGCAAGAAACAACATCTTCATAATTCATAAAAAGTAAACGCCACAATTATACACATCTGAACGAAATGGTATAAACATATAGTGTATAAATAAAAGTGACGGCAAAGCCCGTATATGCCTAATTAAAACGAAATAATACAAAAGAGAATACGAAAAAGACCAAAAAAAAACAAGAAAGTGCCAACTACACCACAACCACGCGTTGCGTGGGGAAACACCTAGTTACATAGGATGTGAAAGTGTTAAAGATGCATGAGAAACATTGCAGTAACCACTAATGGGAAGAGGAACATAGTGGACATGATGATGGTATCTCAATCAGAAACCAACCATACGGATGGGTGAGGGTAAGAAAAAAAGAGGAATTTGAGTGGTAAGTTGTGTTCTATAACAAATGAAGGACAGATTCTAGGCAAAAGAAAAAAATTCAAGGACAAGAATTTGGTTGAGAAGCTTCTGAGGTATCTTTAATGTTGTCATAAATGTAGCAATTTACCCATATAACATAGAGTTTGAAGAAGTTATTGGTATATGCTCAAAACGTTGTCAAACATGATATATATGGTTGGATAATCCATAGATGATAAAGATGTGTCATGTGTGTGTGGTCTGATGGGAAGAGGAACATAGTGGACATGATGTTCCAAACTTCCAAACAAATTTCTCCTATGCAGTTAATATATGACAGTTCTATCGTTCAAACATTTAAGTTGCTGTTGACAAAATAGAAAATTAAGCTTTCATGTTTTCCATGAACTTTTTTTCTCTCTTGTCAAATAATACTAACAGTTAGAACATGTTCTATTTTCAGATTTTAAGATATATTTAAAATTGGATCAGTTTTATTTTTTTTTTGTTAAAAAAAAATTGGATCAGTTACCACAAACATTTTTTGTTGCTTCTAGATACTTCTATACATTTGTTATTGAAAAAAAATCGTTCTCTATCTAAAAGCAGCATAAATAAACAGTTGACCTAAAAACTTAGGATTAAATACTTATAAAAATCAATAGAAAAAGAAAGAAAAAGAAAATCGAATTCATAGAGCAATACAACAAATATGCATAAAAATAACGTTTTTCAAAAATATTAATAACCTATTTGACTTTCCCATTACACAGAGCGACCCCAAAAAAAATATCTCATTCGACCGGAAAAATAAAAAACAAGAAAAAGACAGCTTCAAAGGATTTTTTATTTGTAACTCCAAAGATTATCTCCATGATGATTATCCGGCGAATCATCATCCACGGTCGGAGTTATCATCATTCTCGGTGGACTCATCAACATACCTTCAGCCATCTCCGTCAACAAAGTCGGCATATTCAACATCTCTTCCTCATCCATAAACTCCAACCCTTCTTCTACTTCTACTACTAGTTCTTCCTCTTTTCCGGGTTGACCCGTCGGATCCAATACCTTCTCAGCTTCACCCGGATCCGGCTGTTTCATCTCCGCTGCTTTGCTAGCAGCCGCTCTTATATCCGCAGCAGAGTTCGAAACCGGAGGCACGTAAGTCAAAGCCAAACCAGGAAAGTTCAAAACGGCGTCGGAGCCTTTTAAAGCTAAAGCCGCCACGTCGTAAGCCGCGGCAGCCATCTCCGGTGCTGGATAAGTCCCGAGCCATATTCTCGTCGTTTTACGTGGCTCTCTGATCTCCGATACCCATTTCCCGTTTCGTAGCCGTATTCCCCTGAAGAAAGAGTGCTTCCCGGATAATCCAGTCCCCGTTCTCCTCGCCGGAGATCCACCGGCGACGGCGAGAGAAGACGGTCTCGGTGAAGAAGAAGAGCTTGGAGAGGATTGAGGAGACTGATCAGAAGGTTTCGAAGGCAATGCGATTGAGACTTCACGAGACGACGTCGTAGTTTCTTGATTCCCGGTGGTCGGAGAATAAGTATTCGACATAAAAAGAAGCTTAATGTGTTTTGTCTGATAAGTTAAACTAATGTAACAAATGTGTTTTGTGTTTTTTTTTTTGTATCAAAGTGTGTTTTGTTGTATATATAGTATTATGATATGTTCTTAGATGAAAGAGATTTTAAAACCGTGGCAAATTCGTAAGAAGCTCCGTTTTTTGGTTGAAATGATGTTAGCTGTTACACATTTATACAATTTATAGTATTTGATTATGATATTTATTTCTTTATGATTTGTATAAAGAGAAATTGCAATTTTCCTCTCACCTCATTCCTCAATTGATCATATTCAATTTTTATACTAGTATACATACCATTTAAAATAAAATAAAATAAAAAGAGTAGATTTGTGAACCCCATGTAGAGACAGCCACTCAGGATGACCAAATCACAAACTACACTAATTGATTCGATAGTAGCCTATTGGGTAGAGCTTTTTTTTTATATTGGGTTGAGCCTCTGAGGTAAAATAACTAAACAGCCACACGATTTATATAAGAAAAAGGGTTAAAAACTTATGGATAATAGAGCTTTTCTTATATTGGCTTGACTTATGGATAATCTATTCAGCCACAAAAACTGACAAGTATTGAATAATCTTATATAATATGAGAAGGTTTTTCTCAACTTTTACTAAAGAGATGACATTTGACTTACTATTTTTCTGACACCTGTACTTTTTTGTTAGGACCTAATTAACTACAAGCTCATAAAATTTTTTTATATAAAATTAAATTTTTGAGCTTACTTTCTGAAAAATTACGTAAGATTGTGAGATGGTTTAATCTAATTATATAATTATTTTGTTCGGTTCACACTTATTATTTCAAACGTCATGGTAGTTTTGAATTACATAAAATTTATAAGTTTTCATAATAGGAATTTCAGGATAAATTATGAACATAATCATTTATGTCTTGATTTGAAATAATACCATCATTTTATGCATTTCTTTATATCTTCCCACTATTTTCCTCAATTTTCATTTTTGTTTATATTACTTCTCATTTTTAATTTATTATTTTGAAACCCTTGCGAATTTTTTTTTTTTTTCAACCAAACATTAAAATAAATTAAAAAGAAACTCCAAGGTTGGTTACCCAAACTGGAGCGAAAGAGTTTACAAATGAGACTTCAGAAGCTAAAGGTCTAGAGGATCGAGCTAGACTATCTGCTCGGACGTTTGACAATCGCGGGATTTGGGTCAGAGTGAAGGAGGTGAAAGATGATCTGAGGGAGTGAAAATCTTCCAATAAATGTGAAAAAGCTAGCAAGTCATCCGGAGCCTGCACCATCGCCACCAATTCAGCGCTATCTGACTCAAAATTCTGACAATCAATCCCTGCCGCCCGAAGAGACTCCATAGGCTAAAGCAAGGCATTAAACTCCGAATGAAGGGACGAAGGACTACGACGGAGACTGCGAGCACCCAAAAGTAGCGTCCTGTCATCTTGAGTACCATACCACCATCCCAAGCCCTCTAAAGGGTCCAAACCTTTCCAGGAACCATCAACCTTACAGCAAACAGAAATAACTCTATCCTCCGGGGGTGGCTGAGGAGGCAACAAATTCACAGCAAAGGACTTTGCCTCCTCCCACAAAAGTTTGTCGTTTGTCGCCTGATTTATAATATCCATTGGCTCAGCCTCGACTCCTTGAAATACCTTTTTATTCCTATCTTTCCAAATTGTCCAAAGTATCCAAGGCAATAAATATCCAATACTTGATCCCCCGGAGCTTGAGAACACCTTAGAATATAAGAAGTCTAAATTTGAATACACTGATCCATAAGGAAAGCCAGTCGATGGTGTATGAATCGGTGATAACTCCCAAACCAAACGGGATCATTCACACTCAAAAAGAGCATGGTTAATAGACTCCACCGCAGAACCGCACCGTTGACATGTAACATCACACCGGACCCCCCGATGAGCGATCCGTTCCTTGACAGGAAGACTACCAGACGCCACTTGCCAGAAAAAATGTTGAACCTTTGATGGGACTTCAAGTTTCCAAGCTTGTGCCCGTAACACTGTACACGTTGGCCCAAATTCGACCTCCTTCTGTAACTCCCGTGCTAGCCTATATCCAGATCTCACAGAATATTTACCGGACTTAGTATAATGCCAAATCAATCTATCCGAACGTAATGTCTTGCTAACCACCAAGCTCTGTATAAGCGGAATATCCGCAGGATCCATATACTCCTCTAAAATGGGCAAATGCCAATCCAGCGTAAGGGGATTAATTAAATGGTTGACCTTAAAATTAGGATGTAGGATTCTCCCCCTACCAGTCGCTGGTCGTGGCTGGTGGTCTGGTATCCAAGGATCCCGCCATACCGAAATGTCACCACCCGAACCTACTATCCATCGTGCCCCACGTTCCACTAGTCCCTTAACAGAAAAATACTCCTTCACGCAAAGGATGGAGAATATGGTTTATTTGCCCGTAATAGATGTCTTCTCCGGAAGTAACGACCACGCATTACCCGAGCCATTAAAGAATTCGGGTAATGAATCAGTCGCCAATACTGCTTAGCCAACATTGCATCATTAAATTCTTCCAAAGCGTGAAACCCCAAACCCCCATCACATTTATCCTCACACATTTTATCCCAAGCTACCCAATGCATGCCTCTAGCCTTATCATTAGACTTCCACCAGAATCTTGATATGGCTCCCGTAAGTTTGGTCGTTAATGCCTGTGGCAATTTGAAGCTCGACATAACATGAGTTGGTAGAGCTAATGCCACCGACTTAATCATAATTTCTTTACCCCCTTTAGATAGGATCTTCGCTGATCAACCATTAACTCGCTCATCCAGACGTTCATTAACATAACTGAAAACGTTAGTCTTCGAACCCTGGAGATTTTCAGGAATTCCCAAATAAGAACCCATACCTCCCTCCCTAGAAATACCAATTACTGATTTTATCCGAGATCGTACATCCGGCGGAACTTTCTTACCAAACATAATAGAAGATTTCTCTAAATTCACCTCTTGTCCCGACGCTTTTCCGTAATTACCTATAATATCCATTACCACCTTACATTCAGACTCCTCTGCTTTACAGAAGAACAGACTATCATCAGCAAACAATAAGTGCAATATTGACGGACAATCTCGAGCAATCGATATTCCGGTAAGTTTGTTTTCACGTTCAGCCTTTTTAATATTCGCTATTAGAACCTCTGTACAAAGAATGAACAAATAGGGAGAAAGAGGATCACCCTGGCGTAACCCCCTCTTTGGTAAAATGGAACCCCGAGGTTGACCATTGAAAAGAACTTGATATGATACCGAAGAAACACACCACATAATCCAAGTAATCCACCGACTATCAAATCCTAACTTAATCATAACCGCTTCCAGAAACTCCCATTCAACACGGTCGTATGCTTTGCTCATATCCGTTTTAAATGCCAGAAAATCCGACTTACATCGTTGATTAGTATTTAATCCATGGAACATTTCCTGCGCAACTAAAATATATAAACACTTGCGAATTTATGATCATTAATATTTGATCTCAATCCTTTCTCTCTCTTAAAGGATCAAACATCCTATAAAGTTTAGTTTTTTGTAAATGGAAGATAATTCCTTAATGCACAAGGCACCATCACACCAGAGATTGAGTCTTGCTCCCTACGAATGTAGGGATACGGCTAATGGGCCGGCATGTTGTGGCCAAATGGTTGGCAAAAATAAAATAAAAAATAAACTANTTTGGTCGTTAATGCCTGTGGCAATTTGAAGCTCGACATAACATGAGTTGGTAGAGCTAATGCCACCGACTTAATCATAATTTCTTTACCCCCTTTAGATAGGATCTTCGCTGATCAACCATTAACTCGCTCATCCAGACGTTCATTAACATAACTGAAAACGTTAGTCTTCGAACCCTGGAGATTTTCAGGAATTCCCAAATAAGAACCCATACCTCCCTCCCTAGAAATACCAATTACTGATTTTATCCGAGATCGTACATCCGGCGGAACTTTCTTACCAAACATAATAGAAGATTTCTCTAAATTCACCTCTTGTCCCGACGCTTTTCCGTAATTACCTATAATATCCATTACCACCTTACATTCAGACTCCTCTGCTTTACAGAAGAACAGACTATCATCAGCAAACAATAAGTGCAATATTGACGGACAATCTCGAGCAATCGATATTCCGGTAAGTTTGTTTTCACGTTCAGCCTTTTTAATATTCGCTATTAGAACCTCTGTACAAAGAATGAACAAATAGGGAGAAAGAGGATCACCCTGGCGTAACCCCCTCTTTGGTAAAATGGAACCCCGAGGTTGACCATTGAAAAGAACTTGATATGATACCGAAGAAACACACCACATAATCCAAGTAATCCACCGACTATCAAATCCTAACTTAATCATAACCGCTTCCAGAAACTCCCATTCAACACGGTCGTATGCTTTGCTCATATCCGTTTTAAATGCCAGAAAATCCGACTTACATCGTTGATTAGTATTTAATCCATGGAACATTTCCTGCGCAACTAAAATATATAAACACTTGCGAATTTATGATCATTAATATTTGATCTCAATCCTTTCTCTCTCTTAAAGGATCAAACATCCTATAAAGTTTAGTTTTTTGTAAATGGAAGATAATTCCTTAATGCACAAGGCACCATCACACCAGAGATTGAGTCTTGCTCCCTACGAATGTAGGGATACGGCTAATGGGCCGGCATGTTGTGGCCAAATGGTTGGCAAAAATAAAATAAAAAATAAACTAAAGTATATTTTAATATATAATTTCTAAATAGCTAAATGAGAATTGAATATATTTTTTGTGATAAAGAGATAACTATATATATTTCTGTTTAAGAAAGAAGTGAATATATATTTAAATTCATGATTTGATTAGCTAAAATTCCCTTTCATAGATCTATATTTATAATATATAACTCTTGAATATATATATTTAAAACAATAGAAAATTTTAGTTATTAATTCACAATAATGTATTTTTATAAACCTGATACATTTTTTTATTAACTTTCCTATTCCATCTCATTAATCTCATATTTTATACTAACTCTCATTTTTGTAACTTTCATAATATGTATAGTAATGCAATGAATGATTAATAATAACATTTAGAAATATTACATATATAAGAAAATATATTAATATGTAATGATTGCATATCTATAACTTTCACATAGTTTATGTGACTCCTATAACAATGAAATATTTCCTATGTTTTAATTTAGTTGTCGTTTCAGGTTTTCAATGAAAATTCTTGGTGAATATTTCAGTTTTATCCCTGCTGTTTTAAAGTTTTGACAAATAAAATATATTAATTAAGGGTAAAACAGATAATTTAATAGTTTTTTTAAAATTTATATGAGAAAACAAGACAAGTAAAAACCCGGAAAAAGTATAAATTACATTTACCTAATAAATAGAAATTGATATAAAAATTAGTGCATTTATTATCTAATTAAATAATAAATTTTCTATATGCTCTTAACTACAATTTTTCATAAATAGAAAGATACACATTTTACTAATCTTCATACTGTATCTCAAATCTCAAATAATATTTTTATTTAATTAATATTATCTTAACTAAGAATTTTTAAAATCATAGAAAAATATTCAAAAACATTGTAAATTAAATCGGTGTGTAGCACGGAGTGACTACTAATATAATATAGTGTAAGGTTGTAGAGTTCTAGTGGAACATACTAGTATAAAGAATTGATGGGACCAAAAAAACATCTTTTCCGTTGCTCGAATGAGCAAAATATTAACGAGGTATACTTTTGTATTCTTGTTGGTAACAGTAATCTTTATAATTCTTTTCAGAAAAGTTCTAAAACCTTTATAGATTTCTTTTCCGAATAGCATTATTTGTCAAGTCTAAAGACATTCTCTGGTGAATTTGCCAAACTACACACCATAGATGATAATTTGCAAAAAGAAATAAAAAGACATAGTGATAATTTTAACTGGTATGCTATATATTGCACATAATTGTTAGTATTTAATATTTTGATCACATGAAAATAATGTTTCTTTACAAAACTTAATGCGCAGAAACTAATCATAAATTTTTTTTTATAAGAAGAGGCTGTAAGTACTGCTCACAATTTAGCAAAATTTGGATGTATTGATAACACTTTCTATTCTGAATTCTATATAACTCAGCCTCAGTGACTTCGGAAAACATTATGCATTGATAATTTTAAAATTGAATAAAGTTATCATTTGTGGAAAAGAAAAAAGTTATACACCGAGTTTGCAACCACATGCCAATAATCAAAGCGTAGAATTGTACTATATAACCATTGGCATTTAATTTTATAAATTGTATTAAAACCTAGTATTAAAGAATTTGGAAGAAATTGAACAAATCAGAACTTTTTGTTCTTGTTTGGAGGATAGTGAAGATACCCTTCCGTATCAAGTATTCAAGTATTCAAGTATCGACCTTTCCACTTAATGAGTTGTACAAAAAGGTATTTTCATTCCACTTTTGCCAACGATTTTTTTCTTTTTTTTAAAGGGAAAATAAACCCAAAAAGCTAGGCTGCGAATCGAACACGTACCTTGCGCGATTTCAATATTACGAAGAGAAAATTAAATTAGTTAATCAAATAATAGTTAAGGGTGAAAGGTACCAAAGAGGCAATAAAATGACAGAAATAAAATAGTTAAAAAAGTCAAGATATACTTTTAATGGGTAATGGTGAGCACTTAAGGAAGCCAGCCAAAGCTTGGTAAGACGACGAGTCTTACTGTATATTATGAGAAATGAAATGTCCCACACGATTTGTGTATCACGGTAGGACTCTCCTATAGGCTCGTTTTCCATATTTTATTTGTTTCATAATTACAGCCCACAAGATCACTAAAAAAATGATGTGAGATCATCCTCTAATCACACCCATGTTAGGTATTATTAAACTATTACTACTATTTCAATCCTACGTCAGTACGCTACACACAGCCATTTAAAGGTATCATGGAGAATATAATTCGAATACATAACACTCGACATGATTTTTTCTCTACATATATGCATTAGAGAAAGGTCATGCAGAAGATGCAGGCCCCTACCCATTGTACCAAGTTGGTACTACTACCCAACGTTATATAAAAGCCACATTTCACCCATACGACAACCTCCGGTCCTTTAGCTCCTCTTTTGCTTCTTTGCTTCCTTCGACCTGACTGAATTTACTTTTACTTGTCTTTTTTTGTTCATTGTCCAGCATCACGTGCTAATGCCCGCCCCTATCTATGGCCTATGAACACTGTCTTAATTGCCTACTAAACGTGCTATGCTAACTTTTCCGATGATCGGTCAATGCCGGTCAAGCCCCAAAAGTGAGTTTAGTGACCACTAGCTTGTATTGTTATTTATGAATTTGATGCTTTGAATGTGTAAATGTAATCATAATGGGATAAGATACAAATGTTCTTAGATCTAGACCATTTTCTGATATATGCAAAATCGTAAGGTAAATAAGATTTGAGAATCGACTAAACTGAATTGGATAGTTTCAATACTAATGTCAAAACGTCAAACTGTCAAAGTACCCATTGTGGCCATTAACGTGCACTCTCGTCATCCTCGTAAAAAATCACAAAACAACCCAAATGTATTCTAAACCAATCAAAGTTTCAATCTTTTCACAACACACGATTTTAGTTGAAATCAAGAAAATAAAAATCTCGACTTTGATCATCATCTCATCTCTCTGACTCTCTCGGAGTTCATCAGCATCCGATGAAACTCCTTCCAAGTCCAGTAACCTTCCCCTTCTTCACACCCTTAATAAATTCAAAGCCTTTCTTCATCAAACCCACCAAACTCTCACTCTCCGTCTCCGTCTCTGTCCAGACTCCACCGCCGGACTTTGATTTCCGCAACGAGATTGCGTCGGACTCACGAGCCGCAATCGCTAAAACTTTCCCGGAGTTGCTTGACCTCGCTGATAACGGGACTTTGGTTCTGGTCCAGAAACAGAGCTTTGGCCCTGTTCCATCTTGGCGCAAGGAGTTCGTTGAGCCGGAAGCGATTTGGCTTGTGGGTACTTCTCATATCTCGTCGGAGTCTGCTTCCGTCGTTGAACGCGTCGTTCGTACTTTGAAACCTGATAATGTCGCCGTCGAGCTCTGTCGTAGCAGGAAAGTCAAATTCTTTTTAGGGTTTTATGTGAAATTTGATGAGTTTATCTATGAAAGTTTGAGAATTTGTTGTCAATTTGATGAATTGAGGGAATTGGATTAGGTATTGAGAGGTCATTGTGTTGTGATGGGAATTGTGATTTGGGGAACAAAAGTATCTGACAGTAACACATTGCAGAGGTTGATGTTGGTATTGCAGAGCTGGGATTATGTATACTTCGAGTGTTGGAGGAGAGGCTGACACTAACTTGAAATCTGGAGTGTTGTCGTTGACTGGAACAGGCTTTCTCGGTGCTGTAGGCCGGAGCTTAGACTTGGGTATAACTATCTAATCAAAGACTTCACCTTTCTTTATCCATGTACTTGGTTTTGCTTCAATGTTTGATTTTTTTTTTGTTGGTGTGTGTGTTGGCTGGTTGGGATGATCATAGGAGGCCAAACTGCGTTGGCCTTGCGGCTTCTCTTAGCGGTTTTCTCTTCTAAGTTATCTTCTGTTGCTGACCGACCTTTTGGGGATGAGGTATGGTTTTGAGTATCCATATGATTTTAAAGGTTCGTTTTTAGATATTGAGAATGTTCTTGATCAAACTTTTGCATGTAGTTTCGTGCTGCTCGGAAAGCTTCTGAGGAAGTTGGTGCACAGCTGGTTCTTGGAGACAGACCCATCGAAATCACAGTAATGTTCAACAACTAAGTGATTGTTTCTGTAGTTACATATGCCATATGGATATGAAACCAATGGGACTAATGGCTTTCTTTAATGTTGTAGCTCGAAAGGGCTTGGAACTCTCTGAAATGGGGAGAGAAGCTTAACCTGGTGATGGCTGTGACTCGGGCAATCACATCTTCATCCAGTATATCCGCAGCTGAGCTTAAGGTTTTTATTTTCTTTTCCCCAACTCGGGTTTAGTTAAACTTTGAAGACTATGATAAAGTTTGTAACTTTGGGGTTTGTATACTCATTGCAACAGGAACAAGAAACAGATGAAAGCAATGGAAGTTTGCAGCTATACGAACGGCTAAGTTTCTCATACCCATCACTCTTACTACCTCTAATACACGAAAGAGACACCGTAAGCATAAAAAACCGCCAAACTAATTGAAGTAGATAATAATACTTTGTTAAAGTAATGTTCTTTTTGCTTGGACAGTATCTAGCTTGGTCGTTGAAGAGGAGTAAGGCAGTGAACGGTTGTAAAACAGTAGTGGGTGTGATCGGAAAAGGACACATGAACGGTGTGATCTACGCATTGGTGTCGGACTCCGGGGATCTTCGGTTTAGAGACTTGGTGGGAAGAGGAGATTCATATAAAGGTGGTACAACATCATCATCAAACGGCTGGATTCAAAAGGTTTTAAAAAGCCTTGCAAGAGACACCATTATAGGGTTATTGTTATGGGAGTTATATGAACTGTATCTCAAGTTTGTGATGATGAACCAAATCCCTTCATGATATTGTTACAAAAACAACTTGTCATTGCAAATCCAAAAATGATAGTGTAAAATGGGTATATATAATATGATTTTTTTTTTTTCCAGATTTTGTATTTTCATTTTTTAAAGAGATTATTGTAGAATCTTGTTTGTATAATGAATTTACATTTTGTGTGTGGTTAAGACTTAAGACAAGAGGCCCAAAGTGGATCCTAGTTATTAACGAAAATAAAAAGAGTCTTTAATCTTTATTAGACTTAAATTTAATACTATTAACAAAATCAAATTTATTTGACCACAAAAATAAAAATAAAAATAAAATATATATAAAATCTGTTTTCACATTTATTATCTGCGGAGCCTCGAAGAAAGCAAACAAACAAAAAAAAAAATCTAGAGAAGCTTTTTGTGTATCCTCTCTAGGGTTTCGACTTTGAGCTTTCGACGGCCGGTACGATTTTTCAACTTTCAAGTTTAAGGGTAATCTCAGAGAAGCTTTTTCTTGTCTGTAATTTCTATAAACCTTAATTTTGATCTCTGTGTTTGGTCTCTCGCTTTTCTCTCTCTCTCTCTCTCTCTCTTTTCTTGTTCGTCAAATTTCACTTTTCTTCTTTGAATTTTTGTTGTTGTTGTTGTTGTCTCTAGCTTTGGTTTTCTCATATAATTTATGTCAGATCTGAGGTTTTATCATAGCTGGATGGATTATATATTACTTTAAGCTGCACTTCCTTTGTTTAACAGCTTGATTGGGATATTATTTAGGTTTGTGATGTATTGGAGTTTGAATTTGAAATCTTTATGTATATTTTGATTAAAAGTTTGAATCTTTTGTGATAAATTGGAGTTGCCTTTTAGTTATCTTGAACTATATTTGCTGTGGAATGTTATGGGTTGTGGATGAATCTAAAGTTTTAATTTTTTTAAATCTTGAAGTATATCTGATCATATTTTGCTGTGGTGGGTTTATGGGTTGTGGTGATTATAGTTTTAGATTTGGAATTTTGAAGTATATTAAGGACTAAAAATTTGTTGTGGTTTGGCGTCTCTGTTATGTTCTTTGTCTATATTCTTTAAACATATGTTCGTGTGTCTAATTGTTTTATTTTGGGTGTATTATGTGCTCTGTCTGGTATCTCTTTTGTTGCTTTGGTTGTTGAGAGGAGCTATAAAATCGTTTTCTGTGGTCTGTTTGTAGGAAACATGAAGCCTGTCTTCTGCGGGAACTTTGAGTATGATGCTCGTGAGGGTGATCTTGAGCGGCTTTTCAGAAAATATGGCAAGGTCGAGAGGGTTGATATGAAAGCTGGTAAGTCTTGGCTTTTTTTTTTATCCTCTCTTAGTTTCCTTCTTTTTGTTTTTGTTTTGGTCAACTTGGATGGATAAAAAGTCTTGTAAACCACTCCAAATCCGATGAACAAGCCAAATTCAATCAAAAGCATTGTTCTTGTTTCCACGTACACGCTCATTCCATAAGCATCTCTGGAGGACCGTCCTTTTGCTCTCTGCATCCCACGTTCCACGCTCATTCGATAAGAATCTCTGGAGGACCGTCCTTTTGCTCTCTGCATCCCATTGGTTCGTCAGTCATCTGATTCCAGCATCCGCCTAGCCACTTGAAGCACCCGGCATGAAGTACATAGCATACCTCAGAAGAGAAAAGATCCGAGTAATTTTAGGGTAAACCGCCATACTCAAAATTTGATTTTGGCGCAGGATTATTTGGGATGCCCATTCTCCCACCCTGCCCCATTGATGGACCATATGGAATAATCCATTTCCTGCCTCATCTGCGCAATGGCACTACGTTCCCATAACCCCCGCCTTAGTTGCATTTCATTCCTCTTGACTTTTCCTACTCTTGGACATGCCTCTTTGGTACAATCATACCAACCAACCTCTCACAGCAGAGGCAGCATATCAAAATGGAGAATGCACCACCGCGTTTCTGTTCACAATTCCGTCTGACCTCCTCCTCCTCATCCTCATTTTCAGTTGTTCTTCTTTGACATATTAATTCCATAATGCAAGGTCTGTAAAACTACTTATAGTTTGTAGAGTTTTTAGGTTCTACGGAATGTTCAAATATATTTGTCACAGTAAGTATTTGGAAGGAGGAGTCTTTATATTAGAAGTCCTATTGAAGGAGGTTCATTTACTTGGTTTACTTTATATGATTGTTCTGATTTCTGCCTCTTGGTTCTTTCCGCAGGGTTTGCTTTTGTCTATATGGAAGACGAGAGAGATGCTGAAGATGCCATCCGTGCGCTTGATCGCTATGAATATGGCCGCACGGGACGCAGGCTCCGTGTTGAGTGGACAAAGGTAGAAAATTGAATATCATTTTTAAGATTTTACTAATACTATCGAGACGGATCTAGTGATTGAATGCAAATTTCTAATACATGGTATAGAATGACCGTGTAGCTGCTGGAAGATCAGGTGGTGGTTCAAGGAGATCATCGTCTAGCATGAGACCTTCCAAGACTCTGTTTGTGATCAACTTCGATGCACAGGGCACTAGGACTCGGGACTTGGAGAGACACTTTGAGCCGTATGGAAAAATCGTTAATGTTAGAATTAGAAGGAACTTTGCGTTTATCCAATATGAGTCGCAAGAAGATGCCACCAGAGCACTGGAATCTACAAATTCAAGGTTTCTTTCTTTTCTTGTCCAGTTTCACACTCTCATTTGTCCTGAATGCTTTCCCTACTTACAGCTTCCATCATTGTCTGTTTTTTTTTTTTGTTCTTGCAGTAAGCTGATGGACAACGTGATCTCAGTGGAGTATGCTAAGAAAGATGATGATGCGAGAGGGAACGGATACAGCCCTGAAAGACGCCGTGATAGGTCACCTGATAGGAGAAGGCGGTCACCGAGTCCTTACAGAAGAGAAAGGGGAAGTCCTGACTATGGCCGAGGTGCTAGTCCAGTAGCTCACAGGAGGGAAAGGACTAGTCCTGATTATGGTCGCGGACGACGCAGCCCGAGCCCTTACAGGAGAGCCAGACTTAGCCCTGATTATAAGAGGGATGACCGTAGGAGGGAGAGGGTGGCTAGCCCTGAGAATGGAGCTGTGAGGAACCGAAGTCCAAAAAAGGAACGTGATGAAAGCAGGAGCCCTCCTCCATATGAGAAGAGGAGGGAGAGATCGAGGTCAAGGTCGAAGTCAAGCCCTGAGAATGGTCAAGTTGAAAGCCCTGGACAGATAATGGAAGAAGATGCAGTAAGAGGATATGATGGTGCAGAAAGCCCAATACGCGAGAGGTACCCCATCTCAAGCTATCTTTAGATTACATTTTGAATCATATCTATATCGTCATATACTTACATATTTTTGTTTTGTGGTTTGACACTGAAGCAGCCCCTCGCGTTCGCCTCAAGCAGAGGAATGATTGGATGCAGACAAAATGATTGTGTGAGATTCACAAACGAAATGTCTCTCATGTTCTGAACTGAAGTCTTTGCTATGTCATGCTTTAGTTATTTAGTGTGTTCGTTTTGAGTCTTGTTAAGAGTGCTTTTGTAAACTTCATTTATTTTGACTCGTAAGGATTCGCTTATTGTAGTATTGGTGAAACGTTACTCTCGTTGGGATTACATTATCTGACTTTAGTATCTCTTTTAATATCAAAGCACAGCTAAAAAATATAGTCGACAATCACAGCTAAACGTTACTCTCGTTAGGTTAAGGTCAGTAACGTTTTCTGCACACTCCGTTAATCATCAACTTTGAGATATAGAACATTTTGTGTTTCACAAATTGTAAAACTAAACACATAAAAGTAACACTTTTCTTTATGTCCAAAGGTTACAGGGTTTTATATAGTAAAGTGTTCATGATATTTAAAATAAGGCAGGGATTATAAGGCAGGGATTTGTACGGAGAACCTTGTGAATAATTGTCGATGAAAATAACATAGTACCTTTTTTTTTTTTTTTTTTTATCTTAATCTAATCCTAAACCAACGAGTCACACACTAAGCTCGGCTCCCGAACCGTACGACTTTTCTTTATGTACAAAGGTTACAGGGTTTTATATAGTAAAGTGTAAATATGGACGCAAAGCTCAAAACAAACGGACAAAACTATAGTAAGTAAACATCAGATTCATTACAACTGTCAGTGGTTAGACATACACACTCCGTTGATCATCAACTTTAAGGTATAGAACATTTTGTGTTTAAGTAACATTTTTCTTTATGTACAAAGTTTACGGGTTTATATAGTAAAGTGTAAATATGAACGCAAAGCTCAAAACAAACGGACAAAACTATAGTAAGTAAACATCAGATTCATTACAACTGTCAGTGGTTAGACATACACACTCCGTTGATCATCAACTTTGAGATATAGAACATTTTGTGCTTCACAAATTGTAAAACTAAACACATAAGTAATAAATAAGTAACATTTTTCTTTATGTACAAAGGTTACGGGTTTATATAGTAAAGTGTAAATATGAACGCAAAGCTCAAAACAAACGGACAAAACTATGGTAAGTAAACATCAGATTCATTACAACTGTCAGTGGTTAGACATACACCTAGGTAGAAACGAATATGGTGAATGGTGATAAGTGCCATTTGTTTTATGTGATGAGTAAACTTAAAATGAGGATGAAAAAGAGGGAAGTTAGGCAGAAACATTACTATAAGGGAGAGGTTGTGGTAAAGAGTGGGTTTACTTATTAGGCTAAAACTACTAGAAAAAGTAAAAAGATAAAGAGGAGTGTCTCAGTTGTTGAGACATGAGAGTCTAAAAACGCAACTCCAACTCACACACACACATACATTATCTCATCTTATCGATTACTAGCAAAAATTCAAGCACTGAACGCAATCTAACGTAACCATTCTATCTTTCAATGGATCTTGATTGATAGATTTGATGGAGACATTATTAACTCCTAGCTTTGTTCTTCCCAACAAGTTTAGTGTCCTTGAAACATGCAATCGTTAACGTCACCAAATCGTTCCAAAATATCATAAAACTTTCTTAAAAAAAGAAGAAAGCTTTGGAAGTCAAATTGAATTAGAAAAGGGCCGGGGAACTGTACGTTTCTCTGCTTATAATTGAATAATATGTCGACTTAACTTACTTAGATTGTATAGAGTATATTATGAGAAAGTAAAATACAAAAGAAATGGTATATTATAATAAGAAGTGTGCTGGTCCCAAATAAATATGGACCGGTGGATGTGTAGCCGTATAAAATGATGACTGGATGAATCACCCTTATATTGTGTTGCTTTAACACCTACAAGTCGCTTCATTTTTCATTTTTTTTTGACTTTCTCAACACAAAACTCTTTATATTATTATTACGGCTTATAAAGATTGAAGACAAACTTTTGTTTTGTCTCTCTTTTTTATTATTCTTTATAATAATATTGTAGGAATCTATTGTTGTGATTATCTTCGGGAAAGGGAAGCAAAAGAGCTAATCAACCTACTCATAGATTTTACAACTAATCACATTTCATTAAAATATTGTCTTAGCTGGAAAGATAGATTGTGATTATAATTATAAAATGAAAAGATGGTAAATGGGGGACGAGAAGTTGGTTACGAATTTATCTCTAGAATCCAATGAATGTAGTTGATATTCATTGACACATCATATAGTTATACTATTGAAACCTTTAAAGTTTTGATTATAAGTGAAGAAAATAATGAAAATGTCATTCAACTATAATATCCATAGTCAATGTTGATGATTCGTTTTCAACTAAATGAAGCAATGTTCTGAGTGAAACGAATCTACACTATCCTACAATTTGTTTTTTTTTTCAACATTACAAATCCTACCCATTGTTTAGATATTAAATTTATACATGGTTATTTCTAGCAATGATCATTTATTCACTTTTTTCAATGAATAATTTTGTAAGCAATCTATGCCATAATTACGGGCTCAGTTTGAAAAACCAAACCCCAATTTTAATCATAAATCCAAATCAAGATTTTCTTTTAATTTTTTTTTAATTTTTTCTTTTTCCTAAGTGATCAGAATTGAACCAAACTATATGTGTTGCCAATATAGAAAACGAACCAAATAAAACGAAAAACAAAATACTAACTTATCCTTTTACGTATTTGATATGAGATTCACATTTTTCTCAGTAGTTAATTTATATAATTTTTTTGGACCTTTGTTTATTTGCCGTAGCTTTACTTGTTTTGTCATTTACTTTGTTTTGTTTCTCACAAGTCATAAGTTTAGTACACATCATGATTAGAGAAACACGTGTTATAGGCAGTAAGGTTCTTTAGTACAAAACTTCCAGAATGAGATCTACCGAAAGGCGTTTTATATATTTGACTCAATGCACTTTAAAGAAAATAACCATTAAAAGAGCAAAAATAGACAAATAAAATGTACATACATGTATTAATATATTCTATAGCTTTTCAACATATCGACAACGTAGTCTCGTAGCAAACTACAAAAGAAAACAATTATATTTATATAGGACAAAAAAGGTACGGCAGAAAAAATTGCACGACGAGTTGCCATCGTCGACACTCGACAAGAGATAACCATGACCACCTCCCTCTATTCAATTCCAAAAGTATGATAGATAAGAGTCTAAAGGTTTAATCAGTGCTTATATATTTTTATTTTTTCTTCATCAGTTTCTCTCAATATAATATCGAAAGGAATATATATATATATATATATATATTTAATTCAATTATCAATTGTATTGTTGTGATAAGATATGCTAGCATATATTTCATAGTGACATCATTAACATAATAACATTGTACCATTCACATAATGCAAAGTTTTATTACCCAATATTAATACATAAATAATATAAGCCAAATCATAAGTATACTAAGATCATACATATCACTCTCTAGAAGGGTTTTATGAAATTTGCTTATAATCGGAGTTTACTTGTTTGTCAATTTGTTCATCAAAATATCTCTAATTCTACTCCGATAGAAGTGCTCTTAGGTCATAAAACCATGATATATATATACAAATTCAACACGGTATATAAAGAAAAGATAAGTTAATGATATTTTGCATCTATATGTAATATTTTATTGCATTATGTCCTAGTTCTTCCACAAGGTGGCGCAAGGAGGTTACTAAGATCCAACTTGTAAATTAGCGTGTCAAATAATTCTCTTTTTGAAGTGTTCCCACATAATTGGATCACAAGTTATAAGTCTCTAAATGATAAGTTTTATTCGACTAAAAATGATGTGACATGTGTAAGAAGTTACGAAAACTAGCTAGTAAACCACAAAAGATCTCCTTGCAGTTTACAAATGCTCTAATATATAAACACGAGAGACCCGATCGATGAAAAAGTCTTCGTCCTATCAAAACTTGTACTTGTAGTTTATTTATTTTTTTGTTGAAGTAAGGACAAAAAGATTTGCAAAACATCACAATTATAAAAGAGAATTCAAATAGGAAAAGGATAATGGGTATGGGGCACATGTTAAGTCCCTTTTATTCAGTTGTGTTATGAAAAGTGTAAGTAAATTCAATTTAATGAACTGAAAATATTTATACAGTGAATGACTGTAACTCTCACACACTAATTATAAGCAATTAACACTGGCGTACACTTCAAAATAAACAATCACAAATTTGGCGTATATAGAGATATATAACTCCGCATTTCCAGTTTTATACAGTAGAAAATAGATGATAATCATGCAATCATTTTAGCAATAAACAAATTTTTTAATTATTCACTGTGATATATATTAGAAATATATATCAGTATAGTTGGACATGGAATAAAATTTGTAAATTTAATTCTTATATTATAGCTACTGTATATGATTTTTCTTTTCTTTTCTCTTTTTGTCTTAAAATACAAGTTCTCTTCTTCTTTATGGTTTATTTGGTCCCAAAACGATTTTTTTTTTTTCTCTTCTCCAATGTTGTTGAACACTATTTTGTTCAAACACTGTTTTGTCTGGTCAACGTCCGACCAGCCAATACCACTTCATAGTTAGCATATTAACGAACTTCCAATTATTTTTATTGACCAGAGTTTTCATATAACGTATAAATTCCCCTTTAACTTTTGTTGAATTGACACTTAAAATTAGTATAAAAGCAGATTAGGAATTTATATATTACCACATATCATAATCCAAATCTAAATTCGAAAATTGTTGTGTGAGTAAACGATAAACTTTTTTGTTTGTTCGTTAAACCCCAAAACTCCACCAGTTGGCTAATTCAACGCGTGGGACACACACCGCGTGTAAACTCGCGACTTTGAAAAGTTATAAGCAGAAAAATGATAACCAAAAACAAAAAGAAAAGAGAGAAGATGAAGTTTCTATTTGAATAGGTTAAAAACCCACTCGATCGTCAAGTACTTAGTGGCACGTTAAACATGATAATTTGACCCGTCCCCTTGTTTCAGATTATTATTACGTTCCGTGTCAGTTAATCTAAAATTCTAATCATTTCGTATTTGATTAAAAGAGACTTGTGATGATGAAAAGTTAACACTTTTGTTGTGTTTGTGTACTTGTAATTTTTGAAGGATCGAATGAGTCTTCGATCGTAAGGGTTGCCTAAAGACGAAATAATGTATGGGTGAATGTTTTTGAAAGCTACGAGAATGATGAGTTCTTGTCCAAGGTTAAAAATCATAACGTGAACAAAAAATTAACATTGATAGCTAATATGGCAGACTGTATTCTTATCATAAGATTTCAATACACAATGTTTTTTGTTTTTGTTTTTTTTTTTTGTTAAAGGATTTGCTTACAGTCAATACACAATGCTTTTGATATGTCACTATACAAATTTATATCCAGTAGAAACGTAAACATGTTCACTATCAAATTCGATATTTAGTTACACACGTGCGTACAAATTCAGATACAATAGAATGTACATGTATTTATATTTACATTGAACTTGAGTAAAATTAAAAGAAAAAATCTATGACAAAAACCAGAAAATAATAGATATTTTTTAAATGACGAACGACTTTATACTTATATTGATTTATGCGTATTCTACCACGTCTCATTTATACACATACAAACTGAGTAAACTAAACAATGTACATTATATGGTACACTGAATATCGTATTCTCTGACTTGGAAAAATAACATAAGACAAAAATAAAATAAATACTATAAGAATCAATATTTTCTTAAATTACAACTTGATGTATATACATTAATACATGCTATCAAATGTGTTACTATACAGATTCAAAACTTAGTAAATACCGTGTGCATAGATTTAACCATAGTACTTCACGTGTATACAGAATTCAAATGGAACAAAATACACAAATCTATATTTAATATCGTATATGTTGACTATATATATAAAAAAGAAAAATATGACGGAAAAAAAAGAAAAATAATAATTATTAAGTCGTATATTGATTTATACGCATGCTACTACAATGTCACATTACAAAGTCAGACTGAGTAAAAATCTTATGTACTATATAAAATATTAGACTTATAGCTAACTACACATTTATGCAAATCCAAATGAAATGAAATACATGTGGAAAAAATTAAATCAAAAAGTGTTATAAATAAGCGTGTGAATTTTTTAACATATGACTTAAAAGGAATACTAACAATATTAAAATCCACCACTCCTCTCTATATAAAGCCAAATGCACAACCAATCTTCTTCACACCTAAAAAGAATCTTCTCTCTTCTCTCTCTCTCTCTCTCTCTCACACACACATAGATATTGACAAAAACAAAGAAGAATGAGTCAATCAAATCGTGTCAGAGACGAAGTTACAATACCTTTACTCCAAAAAAGCTCTCATCAGAAACTACATTTTCTGAAAGATTACTCCTCTGTTCCCTCTGTCTACATAAATGAAGCCATCTCAATCGGCAAAATCTCTTACCCTTTGGTCCTCACTGGTCTCTTCCTCTACGTTCGCTCTTTCGTCTCTCTGTCTTTCCTCGGCGGTCTCGGAGACGCCACTCTCGCCGGTGGCTCTCTGGCCGCCGCATTCGCAAACATCACCGGATACTCTCTTTTCTCTGGTTTAACCATGGGAGTTGAGTCTATCTGCTCTCAAGCCTTCGGAGCTAGACGGTACAACCACGTCAGCGCGACTATTAGGCGAGGGATCATCCTCCTCCTAGTCACTTCTCTCCCTGTTGCACTTCTTTGGATGAACATGGAGAAGATTCTTCTAATCTTGAAACAGGACAAGAAGCTCGCGTCCGAAGCTCATATCTTTTTGCTTTACTCTGTTCCAGATCTCGTTGCTCAATCTTTCTTACACCCATTAAGAGTTTATCTCCGGACGCAGTCAAAGACTCTTCCTTTATCAATCTGCACAGTGGTCGCGAGCTTTCTCCACTTGCCGGTCACGTTCTTGTTAGTGAGTTATCTCGGTTTGGGGATCAAAGGCATCGCCTTGAGTGGTGTTGTGTCTAACTTCAACCTTGTTGCCTTTCTCTTCATCTACATCTGTTTCTTGGAAGAGAAGCTAAGTGTGGACGAGGACGAGAAGGTTACAGAGGAGACGTATGAAGATAGCGTGAGAGAATGGAAGAAACTGCTCTGTCTCGCGATACCGAGTTGTATATCGGTTTGTCTCGAGTGGTGGTGCTATGAGATTATGATTTTGCTTTGTGGGTTTCTCATAGACCCTAAAGCAAGCGTTGCTTCTATGGGAATCCTCATCCAAATCACTTCCCTTGTTTACATCTTCCCTAATTCCTTGAGCTTAGGAGTGTCCACTCGGGTGGGAAACGAGCTTGGTTCGAACCAGCCGCAGAGAGCTAAAAGAGCCGCCATTGTTGGACTTGGTCTCAGCATCGCCCTCGGGTTCACGGCTTTCACGTTCACTGTCTCGGTTAGAAACACATGGGCGATGTTTTTCACAGATGACAAAGAAATCATGAAGTTGACTGCCATGGCTCTGCCAATCGTCGGCTTATGCGAGCTTGGGAACTGCCCGCAAACTACGGGTTGCGGGGTTCTCAGAGGCTCCGCGAGGCCGAAGATCGGAGCTAATATCAACGGGGTGGCGTTTTACGCTGTTGGTATCCCGGTTGGAGCAGTTATGGCGTTTTGGTTTGGGTTCGGATTCAAGGGACTTTGGCTCGGGATGCTCGCGGCGCAGATCACATGTGTGATTGGTATGATGGCAGCTACGTGTAGGACTGATTGGGAATTGGAGGCTGAAAGGGCTAAGGAGCTCACCACTGCGGTGGATAGTGGCAGCAGTGACGACGACGTAAAGGAGGATGTGGAGGCTGGGATGGTTAAAATATAATTAGGGAGGAATGAGTCAATCATGGGACGGTCATTAACACAAAAAAAAAAAAAAACAAATTAAATTGACTTTCATTTGAATTAATTGATAACTTTTTTTCTTTATTGGAGAAGGGGAATCGTTGGATGATTAATGTAAATTTTTGTAGTGTATAATGATAACAATTATTGAGAGATTCATCTTTTGTACTCAAGGTTTTAAAATTTATAAAAGATTTAAAGAAAAGGTTGACCAAAAAAAAGTTGTATAAGGCTATGAATTAATGGCTACAGAGTTTCAAAACTAGGTGGATACTATGGAACAGTTTCTACCATTTTGCCACGGTAATTTTTTACCATTGTTTTGGACTATAGCCTTATACAATGGTATCCGGTTAATGTTTTGGACTATACCATTGTTTTATATAACCTATTTACAAAAAAAAAAAATCATGAATTTCTACTTAATGTTTTGGAACGTCTAGTATCCGATTAATACTCAACTTGATTGTTTACACATATAAAGACTCCGAAAGGTGCATGATTCATGCCAAGTTATCTATATATAAGGAGCCTTTCATCATTTCTTGTTTGGCCAAAAATTACCATGAGACCAACATCCATATGCAAATGCAACCAAAGCAATTTCATTTGAATAGAAAAAATATACAAATTCAAATAGAACAAAACTCATGTGTATAAATTTACATTTAATATTGTGTTTGTTGACTGAAATAAGAAAAAAACATATCACAATCACAGAAAGTAATTTATTTTTCTAAACAACAACGACCTTAAATTAGTCGTATCATATAGTTTTATATGGATGTTACCATGTATCACTACTAGGTCTGGAATTTGGATAATCCGTTCGAGTTCAGATATTATCTGATCGGGTTCAGATAAACGGATTTTAAAAAATAGAACTCATTGAATATATTTTGATATTTGGATTCGGTTCGGTTCGGGTAATATCGCATTCGAGTTGATTTGAGTTACAAATTTCAAAACCTGATTCGTATCCAAACAACTGGATACCCGAAAAAAAGATTTAAAATTAATTAAATTCAAATAAATTTAAACTTATTTAACAAATAATTTTAAATAATTTGATTACTTTTTGATATTTAGGTATAAAACTAATTGACATATTCAAAATTATAATTATAATTGTGGGCAACTGAATTATATTAATGCTAAATATTATAAATATTTTTAGATATATTTATATATTATGATTTGATGAATACCCGAACCGGTACCATGTATAACCAACCCTAACCCGAATCCATGGGTATTGGAAAATAGAACACAATAAAGTTTTATAGGTAAATCCATACCCAATTTAAACCTGGTTTTTTGGATCGGGTTCCAGACTAGATATTCGGGTACGGTTTTTATGCCCAAGCCTAATCACTGTATATTCAATTTAGTAGAAACTATGTGTAAAATTAAATAGGTTGCTCAAATTCGAAACTTTGACTTGAATATATAACATATTACAGAAATGGCATACTAATAATGTGAAAACTCATACTACATTCTTTATATAAAGCCAAGCGCATTAACAATTATTATTCACAAATCACACCTAAATTTTATTGACAAAAAACAACAAGAATGAGTGAATCAAATCTTGCCGGAAGCGAAATTACAACACCCTTACTCCCGAGAGTCAATCATGAGAGACTACTATTCTTAAGAAATTACGTCTCTCTTTTCCCCGTCTTCATAAATGAAGCAATATTAATCGGTAAAATCTCTTACCCATTGGTCCTTATAAATATCGCCAGCTACATTCGCTCATTCATCTCTATGTCCATCCTCGGGGGTCTTGGAGATGACACTCTTGCTAGTGGTGCCTTTGCCATTGCATTTGTGAATATCACTGGATATTCACTTTTCTCTGGTCTAACAATGGGTATTGAACCTATTTGCTCCCAAGCCTTTGGCGCTAGACGTTATAACTATGTCCATGCAACTATTAAACGAGGAATCATCCTCCTCCTCCTAATTTCTTTTCCCATTATGCTTGTCTGGATCTACATGGAGAAAATTCCTGGAATGTTGCTACAAAACCAGGACCTCGTGTCTGAAGCTCACATCTTTCTGCTTTGGTCTATCCCAGATCTCTTCATTCAGTCTTTCTTACACCCACTAAAAGTTTATCTCAAGACCAAATCAGAGACTCTTCCTTTATTATACTGCACACTGACCGCAAATCTTCTTTACTGGCCAATCATGTCATTTTTTGTGACGTATCTTGGTTATGGGATTAAAGGTTTTGCCATGAGTGAAGTTGTGTCAAATTTAAACCTACTCGCCTTTATCTTCCTCTACAATTGTTTTTCTGAAGAAAATCCAAGTGATGACGAGGCCGAGCAGATTTATGAGGAGACATATGAAGATAATGTGAGAGAATGGAAAAAACTACTTTGTCTCGCACTACCATATTGTATATCGGTTTGTCTTGAGTGGTGGTTCTATGAAATTATCACATTTCTTTGTGGAGTCCTCTCAGACCCTAAAGCAAGCATTGCTTCGATGGGAATTATCATCAAAATAACTTCTCTTGTTTACAGTTTCCATCATTCCTTGAGTTTAGGAGTCTCGACCCGAGTTGGAAATGAGCTTGGTTCCAACCAACCACAGAGAGTGAAAAGAGTAGTCGTTGTTGGACTCAGTCTCAGCATTGCAATGGGGTTCATGGCTCTCACATTTGTTGTCTCTTTTAGAGAAAAATGGACTAGGCTTTTCACCAACAACGACAATATCATTCAGTTGACTATGAAGGCTCTGCTAATCGTTGGCTTTTGCGAATTAGGGAACTCTCTGCAAACAACGGGATGCGGCGTTCTTAGAGGATCTGCGAGACCGATGACCGTAGTTATCATTAATGGAGTGTCATTTTACGCGGTTGGGATACCTGTGGGAGTAATTATGGCGTTTTGGTTTGAATTTGGATTTGAGGGATTTTGGAAAGGAATGCTCGCCGCACAAATCACCTGTATGGTTGGTATGATGATGGTAATATACAGGACTGATTGGGAATTGGAGGCGGAAAGGGCTAGGGAGCTCACAATGGCAGTGGCTAGTGGCAACCACAACAACGAGGACGAAGTTGAGGCTCAGCTAGTTGACCAAGTGGTAGTAAACTAGTTGACCATGTATGAATTATCCTGTATACCTAAATAAAATAAATAAAATAAATAAAATAAATAAAATAACTAAAATAAATAAAATAAATGGTAAAAGTTTGAATGATGTCATGTTAATTTAAATAAATAAATAAAAAGTCTAAGATAGTCAATAATAATGTCTTTGTTTCGAGTTAATTGGTAACTTTTTAGTAAATGTGAGATGCTGATGTAAATTTTGTAGGATACCAATAACAACCGAGAGATTCATCGTTGCAATTTCATAAATCGATTATAACTTTAGGGCCTGACTGGTTCTCCCGCTAGCTCCCACAAACGCTACGTTTGCAGTTGCTAGCGGTTGGGGCCAATCACATAAACCGCTTATACCGCTTCTAACAACTGAATTCTAAAAATTGGTTCTCGCAAGCATTTGCAGTTGCGGATGATTGCGGTTGGAATATTATTATTATTATTATTTATTTATTTTAAAGACAACAATTTATTTTTTTCTATCTTCTATATATATGTGTTTTGCTATTTGTCACATTACTTGATGAAATTTTTGTTGATAGACCAAATGCATAAAGTAATAAACATTTCACTATGAAATTTATTTGTTTTTCTAAATAATTATTGTAGTATTTTTATGATTTTTAATTATTAATTAAGTTTAAAAAAGTTTTTGATATTTTAAAATATTTATATAATTATATATCACATTTATTATGTTTTAACTGCTATTGCACTCGCTGGTCAACCAGTCGTAAACCTCCTGCAAACGCACCAATTTTAAACCGCTAAACCAATTGTTTAAAACGTTTAATAACGCTTGAAACCACAACCATCTATTTTTGCAAACTCCCGTAACCGCAACCGCAACCGCTGCGTTTGAACCCGTAGTCGACAGCAATGGGAAGTCTTTAAACGAATTCTAAACTCATCATGATGCATCTCTCCGTGACCTTTTCACCACTTCCACGTTTGCACCATAAATTGGTTCGTTATCCTCCAAAACAATCTAAAACCTATAACCAGCTACCAAATAGAAACATTTGAACTCGAATATAAAATTTTATATCAGCTACCAAATCGTTATGGTGCAATCTATAACAATTATATCAAATTAAAGAGACTAACTAAGTACAACTCAATTTTATCTAATAATACATTTGATTAATTATATATAATAAGAAATAGAGATTCGTATCCACGAAAACTAGTAAAATATGGTGAGGGAATATCCTCCCTTTTAAGTAATTCAAAGGGCACTCTCTACAGATTTTGTCTTTACAAAACAACCAAAGTGAATAATAACTCACATCACTTGAGGCACTTCAACAGTTTTTCATATATTAGTTTATTTGTACTTATTTCTTAAGAAATCCCTGTCTTCATGGGAAATCGATTCACTTATGTGATACTATAGTTTAATTTCGTTTGCATTACGTTTCAAAGTGGTCGATCTTTTTGTTCGCTAAACGTATCATTCTTCTTCTAGCAATTGGTATCGCCATTTATATATATAAATATATATATATATATATATATATATATATATATATTATGATGCATATATTCATATATATGTGTTTTATTTTTAGTAAAAAATGCACATACATAACTTTTTAAACTAAATGCCTGAATGTCCCTTGCCATCTAGCTACGAATTAAAAGATATTGATAAACTCTATTATTTCATAATTACATAACGTTTTGAATTATATATTTACTTTTTTTTTTGTATTAGAGCATTTCCAACAGATTTTTCTATTTTTTTCTTCAAAACAGAGTACTCTGTTTTAACTCTGTTTTATAGGAGATGAGTTTTTTTTTTTTTTCCTTTTCCTACTAAATTTCTAATTATAAAACAAAATTTTCCAAAATTTAGTGTAAATCAAAAATGGAAATTTCTAAATATATATATTTTTAAAACGGAGATTTCTGTTTTAGAGTTAGAATAGTATTACAGAATTTTCTACTCTAAAATAAAATTTAAAGCAAAATATAGAGTGGGATTGAAATTAGTGTTAGAGATGTTAGAATTATATCTAAAATTCTCTGACAGATAGTAAAGTTAGTGCAGTTTCTAGTGTTCTTTAGATTTAATAACACAAAAATAATCTATGACGTAAAGAAAGAGACTAGAGAAGAGTGATTAAACAAAAACAGAACCTGGGTTAAAGATCCTTAGAAGTGAACTATATGGATTATTATTGAATTAATTACTAAATTCTTTGATATATATTTTTGAGAAGGAACTACACTACACAGCATCTTTTGTCTTAACGTGGCAGCTTACGAGGACTGAGAAAGATTTGGTTAGGAAACACAATGCCAAGAATCACTCATGTTGGAGTATTGATAAATTCTTCTAACACGTACAACTCCAAAATTTGTGATTTGCTAATTAATTGATTTTAAGGATAGGGGGTACTTACTTCCTAGGACTGAAGAGCCAATTACACTTGTTATTGTTCTATCGAATTACTAATTTAATATTGAGATTTCCACATGTATACAGAAGATTTGACAATTAATGCCAAAACATTATTGAAGTTTATATTATCATTCCTTAAAAAAGAATTGCATAAAATATATATCAGTTTCTCTATTTGAAAAAAGTGGAGATGGTTCAGCAATATTATCACTTTCTTAATTATTTTATGGTTCAGCAATAATTTGAAGTTGATGAGATGAAAGCATATACATTAATAATATCAATGTTGTCACATGCATTAGTACCTTATATTGATCATATTCAGGAGATTCTGTCTCCTCGGCTTGTGGTTATGAAACACACACAAAATAATTATTTAAAAACCCGAGCTAACCCTTTGACTAATTAAGAATCGTTATACTAGTATATACTCCTATTGACTATAGAGCGGCCTCGAAAGGCCAGGCCAAAAAAACTGAATCCTACTATATCAGATTTAATAATACTTGCATAGTCTCGGGACTATGGAAACGACAAACTAAACTAGAGAGAATGGCACAAGTTTCATGAAAGCTAAGCGACTCAGAGAAATTACCAAATGTATTTATGTTTGATTTTTTAAAAATCAATTTTGTCACCACGAAAAGTTGTGTGAATTACGCGAATACTCTAATTGTTTGGTCGATTTTTTAATTATATGCATGTAGGAAAATGTATCTAATGGTCTTTACATCTCAAAATGTTTACATTTGGTAGAAAAATGTTTGACGATTTTCGATTGTCATAAAAATGAAAATGATCTGTTGATAATATTCTTGGTAACATATCATAGACAATGACGCCTCTGGACATAAATTGTCCAAGCGTTACAAATACTAGGACATAAATTATGAGTATGGAAATGTTAACTAATGATAATCACAGTGGCTATGACCACAATGACAATGCCTAAACCACGGAGACAAAGAAACAAAGGACACGACGACAGACAGAGGGGGTACTAGCTATGTTTTGAGAACGAAACAACAACGGAAACTTTAATAAGTTCATCACTCTGATTTAAAAATTAATTGTGATTAGAGCATTGAATAGTTACAATGTTTATAATAGAAATATCATCGTCAATTATTGTGTATGCCTCTTCATCAAACAAGAAATAATTATCTTATTTACACCATCCATTTTTTTTTTTTTAATTCAAAACATTTAGATATATACAACATACATGACAAACATCTGCAGTTAGATCATACAAGGTCTCTAGTCAGCATCTAGTTGCTGTCGATGAAAACATTTTTTTTTTCTAAAGGTAAAAGAACCTAACCCGTAAAACATACGGATTCAAAGAAAATGAACAAACGGATGATGTCAAGAAAATATATTCGAGTAGCCTCTTTACACAAATTAATTCAAAATGTACATATGACGTTGAATAATAAGGAAGTCAAAAATTGAGAATTGAGCTCACCAATAAGTGATTATAATCGATCACAGTTATCCTCGATACTTCCCACTTTGGAGCAATAGCCAATAGTGAACAAACTTGAAAATCCTTGATATGGTGAAAGAAGTAAAGTCTAGATACATTTTTTTCTTAGTGTTGTGGAAACAAAAAAGAGCCTCATATAGATCCTAAAATAATGATTGAACCATATATATACTTGGAGACTTGGAGGTTTGATAATTATTTGCTATTGTGAGGACGAAAATTAATTTTGCTACTAATGGTCAGAGGCCATTTGATGCAAATTGGCTTAACTAGATTTAGTGTTTGAGACTTTTGCTTTACATGAAAGGGTATTACTGAAAATGCGGGTGCTAGTGGCAATAGAAATATAATCCCAATAACAATTGATCCCTTTGTTTATCGAAATTATCAGTTATATTCCTATAAATTTCATTCATAGCTAAAATATAAGTAGTATATATATTACACTCATAAGTTGGCCTTTGTGTTCATGGATTAGCTTATTGGCATTTGCACATATAGTTTCCACGTAGATTACATGTATGTGTAGATGTAATTGTATGCTATGTTGTTAATATTCTAATCGAAGACAGAACCATAAATGCATAGAATATACATATATTCTCGGTTTACGCACGTGTCCTCGTATATCATCATTCGTCACTCCATTACTATAAGCGTAATAGCGAATAAGATACAACGAGGTTGATCCCTACTATGTTAACAAATAGATTAAAATGTAAGAAAGACCTAATAGGCCACAGATTTATCAAATTATTAAAGTCAAATCATAGATAGAAAGTGGTGGGCTTGAAGGAGACAAGACAACGGAAGTGAACAAAGAAAGAGGCTTTTGCTGTTCGTTCCACAGCCTCACTTTGGTCTTTTGATTAGCTGCAATAGTCACTTTTAATTCAAATTTATTCATCGTCCTATCGAAATGACCAAAAGCCGTACACACAAATAGTGATACTTAATTATTTTATTTTTTTATATGTAAGGATTCTTGATTCATTTGGAGAGACAGATTCCTTGTAAGCCCAAATGCTTATTGGACTAGTCTTATATCATACGTGTTATTATTAACCAATGGCTAGTTGAAGTCTAAGATGCATTATTGACTTTGTTACGTTTTATTCTGATAAAGACGTAAACAAGTTAGAGGGTCTTGTCGCTAATTTATTGGTTTTGTAGTTGTATATACCGACTTAGAATTTATAATCATAACTAACAAAGTTTATTCAAAGGACGTATCACGTACGGTGTGCATGCAACCCCAACCCAATGCTCATGCATTTGACTTTTCCTTTCGGGCGTCAAAAATACGTTCAAACATTCAACTATATTTAAAAGGGTTTAAGTATATACTAGTCTTCTTCAAAGACATGTTGACGAGTGACGACAACAACAAAAAAACTAGCTAGTTTCTGCAAATAAAGAATGAAAAAAATTGCAAGTCCTTGATAGTACAAGTCTGTGGATACCATTACTATTGTATAACCACGTATCTCTCCGTTGCTGGTTTTAGAACTAACCGATATATTCGTAAATTACAATATATAGAACTTAAACAGTATAGTTATAATATGGCAAAAATACCCAAAAAAAAATCCAAGTTATTTTTATTTGGAAGTTTAATATCCAATGGTTTTGCATTGGAATAAAACCGTCTCGTGTATTCTTTGATACTTTTTAAAACATCACGTTATATTGATTTGTCGAATCAAACATCCGACTTAACAGGCGTTAATTTGATTAACAGAATTTCTTAACCGGGTTAATTAAACCAAACACGTGGGTAATTAATGTTAAACGAAAGACAATGTTGCTCTTAGTTATTTCCTCCAAATCGATTTGCTCAAACCCTAAAAACATAATTCCCCCATTTCTTTTCTTCTTCATCATGTGTGTTCTTCTTTGAAAAACTTATGGATCGAGTAATGAGTCAAAGTTCTGGGTCTGATGCAAACTCAGGGAGACGTTTTGGGGATCCTATATGCAATTGTGGAAAAGCGACGATTGTTGTAAAATCATGGAAAAACGATAATCCAGGAAGAAGATTCTACATATGTGTTGTTCATGGGTTCTTTGGTTGGACATATGAAGAAAAGCCGTATGGTTGACAGAAGATTAGCTTATTAGAAGCTAGAGATGAGATTCGTCATCAGAAAGATGAAATCAAAACGCTTAAAGAATCTCTGAAGGCCATGAATGAACATGGTGTGAGTGGTGCGATGACGATGATGCATTCTGGGTTAGTAAACAAATACGAGCAAGAGAAGAATCAGCTTGAAAATAAAGTTGTGGCAGCTACTGAGAGAGAGAAAATGCTCCGACAGTTCATCGTGTTGTCCTGGGGAGGATTAATTGTCGTAATTGTGATGATACTTGGATTGGGAAAGTAGCTATCTTGGGTTGTTGTTGTTGTTGTTGTTTGTTATTGTTGTTTTCGTTTAGTCTGTTGTATGGTTAATCTTTGTTTGATGTTATTTGAAATGGAGATTTCCTAAAAATCAGTACCATTGATCCAAAAGAGCCGTTTAGTTTGATAACATACAAGGATCCCACCAAAATATCCTCCTAAATAGATCATCGTACCATCCTAATCAATCAGAACCTAGAAGACATGAACTTAGTTTTTTTTTTGGTTGCCAAACATCAAAGAATTTGTCAGTCCATGGAGACATAAAGAAAAAAGGCAGTTTAGGAGCTTCATCTGATCCTTTGCCACGACCTTTACCACGAGCTCTAAGACGACCTTTTCTTTCACCATTTTTAGTTCCAGGAGGAAGTCCATGAGCACGTCCTCTACCAGCTGCGGGAGCACTTGAATGCTGAGGTTGTTCTGCGGATTGACTTTGAGAAACGATTGGAGTGGACTGGCTTTGAGCTTGCTGCCACCTCTTTGGTGCATTGTGTATGCTCCATGGATCATTATTATCCTAGGGAAACGCTAAAATGTCACAAACAGAAAGCTCTCATAAAAGAAACAAACCAATAATGAAAATTACCAGTTGCTTTCTTGGTCTTCCTCTTTTGCGTGTAGGAGCTGGTTGTACAGCCGGATTTTTGCAAGTGCCTTTATTATGACCTCGTTGCTTGCAATTTGTACAAGTTACTGTTTGGCCTTCCCTTGTAGCCTTGGACGGATTGGTTGATGATTCACCTGGTTCTTTTATCCTAGCATACTTCTTAGGACGCCTATGCTTTTTTCTTTTGTCAGGCACTTCAATAGACCATTTATCTGTTTCAAGTCACAATCTCTCTCCATCTCCTCCAAAGTGTATTTTGCACTTCAAACACTCGAAAGCACTAGACACAACAAGAAGACATTCACGATTAGTACAAACAAACTCCTGAAAACAGAAATCGAATTGAAATCTATGAACCCTAAAATAATAAAATCTATGAACCCAAAAATAATCAATTTCACCCACCCAATCAAAAATAATAGAATCTATGAACGATTTTACTCACCCAATCAAAAATAATAGAATCTATGAACCCTAAAATCCCTAAGAATTAAAATCGGCCCCAAAATTGCAATTGACTGAGAACCCAAAACCTAAAAACCTGAAATCGACATACCTCATCTCCGTGATACTCTCAGAATTCACGCCCAAAACACTGAACCCAATCAACAAAATCAAACGCCTTCACTCATCACTCGATCCATAAGTTGTTCAAAGCAGAACACACACGACAAAGAAGAAAAGAAATTGGGGAAATATGTTTTTAGGGTTTGAGCAATTTGATTTGGGGGAGATAACTAAGGGCATTATTGTCTTTCGTTTAACACCAATTACCCATGTGTTTGGTTTAATTAACCCGGTTTAGACATTCCGTTAATCAAATTAACGTCTGTTAAGTCGGATGTTTGAATCGACAAATCAATATAACATGATGTTTTAAAAAGCATCAAAGAAATACACGAAGCATTTTTATTCCAATGCAAAACCATTGGATATTAAATTTAAAAATAAAAATAATTTGGGTTTTTTTTGGCATTTTTCCCTTTATAATATTCACATTTTATAACTAAATTCTATTATTAGATACTTAAGTGGTAAAACTTAAAAGCGTTTAAAAGTCTTCATTTGGTCATTTTAACATATTGCGGAAAATTCATACATATTTCATATTTTTTTTTTAAATATGTGAATTTTCATTAGTGAAAATAGATTGTACAATAGCTTTGTTACAGGAATATAGAGCTTGCCAAAAAAGGGAAAAAACAAGAACTATCTTAGATATAAAATGAAATAGGGAAAAGCCCCTAAACATATCTCAACCAATCACGCATGAGACTCTTGAAATTTTTTGAAACGAGTCGACCTGTTTTTTTTTTTTAATAATAATTAACTAGTGGTCTCATACCCACTAGCCACCTAACCACAATCAAACCAAACAGCAGAAATAGCCAAAAGATACCAATAATCAATAACTAATAATTAATAAACCAATAATAGTGATAATTCAACCAAGTCATAAAACATAAAATCAGCAACATAGCAATGTTCTACTGACTCAACTCTAGCAACCTAATAGAAGCCAGACAACACATCAATGAGCCACTAGAACATCCTCCTCTTCATTGCCTTGATTCCACGATCATACTTTGCCTTTACCTGCATCACAACACATGAAATGCGTGAGTATTTTATAAATACTTAGTGAGGCAATCATCCCATCTATTAGGCTATACACACAAGCAATTGAGATAACTCTAACCATAAAAAAATCAATAAACAAACAACAAACCAGAACAATTACATCGACCGACACCAAACCATGCATCGAACGACACAAGCTTGCATTGACCGACACAAGGCTCGCCTGCATCGACCGACACCAACACTACATCGACCGATGCATGTTTGACATTTCACGAAATCCCTAATTGCATCGATCGATACCTCCACATGGCATCGACTGACGCTCCTAGGTCAATTCACGCTGTCCTCGCATTGCATTGACCGACACACAAATTGCATCAATCGACGCATATGCCGAGCATCTTCTTCCCCGAAGCTCCTCGCCAGATCTCCGTCCCTAAACCACCAAAACACAAACCAATGCCACAAAGAAGCCTCCCAAAGCCTCTTGTGGCTCAATAACGTGCTAACAAGCCATGGAATCAACCATATAACACATAAACAAGCAAAATCAGAGAATCTCAAACTTAGAGAAGCCATGGTCATGCACTCACCTTTGCCAAGAAGATTCTAACCCTTAAACAAGCGGATCTACACTCCTAGCAAGCTCCTACAACGTTCCTAGCTTCTGATCTCCCAAGAACAGCTATGAATCTCCCAAAAACTCACCAAAAGCTCAAGAACTTCTTTCTCTCTTCTCTTTTTCTCAAAAACGGCCAAACTCGGCCAAATCCATGAGTTTCTTTTTTTATAAACGATTCCTGGGTTTTCCCTAACCCCAAAACACATCGTTTAACTTAAACTCGTTTGCTCCTAAACCAGGATTCTGGTTCGCGAATGTTACATTTTTCCTGTCGCTCTTTGCGAGAATTGCATCCCTAATCTGCCTGTCCAGAACCTTGAACAATATATGCGGTGGAGTTGTAATGTTATTGTGAAACCAATTGTTCCTTTCCAGACAAATGGCGTAGATGACTGCTTGTGCCACCAGTCTCCAAAGGGTTTGCGAAGAGGTAGCATCTGATATACCCATCCAAACCGCAAAAGCTTCCCAAATATGGAATACAAACGGGTTGTACCCCAACCGCCTTGTCGTCTGCAGCCATAACTCTTCACTGTACTCACAATGGAGAAAGAGGTGCTCGCGGGTTTTAAGGCAGAGACCGCAGATACAACAGACATTATCAATTTGCATTTTCCAGCTTGCCAGCCTAGTTCTCGTGGGAAGTCTGTTGAGATGTGTGAGCCACATCATACATATTTCATATTAGTTTCCATCAGAATCATTATATATTTTTTCATCTTTTATTATATACAATAAATTATATAGTAGCAATGATTTTGATGGAAACTGAAAACTTAGCAATGAGTGATAACGAACACTGCAAGTGCTAACTTTATATAGCTGTTGTACTTAATAGTGTCACGCACCATGGATTGGTTCATAGGCACACTATGAAAGTCTTCAAACCTATCTATAGCGATGTCAAACGTTTCAACAATCACGCTTACATAATTTGAACATTGCAGTATCAAGGTTTACTGCTTTTATCAAAATCAATATAATATTAATAACAATGAGTAGATTGAACCATATATATACATTATATATTATTCTAAGTCTTTTTGAAAACTAACCCCAATTATTCCTTGGGTACCTCGTACGTATATTACTTTGAGCTTTGATCTTATATGTTCCAAAAACAAATAACATAAAAGATCATTCTTGAACTTATACATACGTTGTGATATATGTTTACAAAATTTTGAGTTTGGGACTTCGATTTTCCTACTACCTATACATCCCAGTATAAACTTTGCAAGTGGTCAAATGCTGAGATCGAGATCTGTATACCTTCTTTTTCCCTAAGGCCATCCTTAATGGGATAACTTTCCCCCTGTTCTAAGCCCAATAAATAATAAAAATAAGTAACAGTGGGCTTAGATCAATATTTTTGATCTTGGTTCAGAACTGATCCAAAGGGTGTTCTAATATTTTTCCTCTCCTCTGATTGGTCGAAAAAAGTAGCATTCACCTTCTTCTTCGATATCGCGACTTCGTTTCCTTCATCCTCGCCGTATTAACACAAAAATCTTCCGATTAAAACACCCAAATCGATTCCACGCGAAGCCACGGGTCGAGGAGTATCGGCTCGAGACCGGACGATTGGTCGGATTCCCGCCGTGGTTTTCCCGCAGTCGGATTCCCGCTTCAGATCCGAGCTGGTCAGGGCTCTTCGTCGCTTGTTGAATCGGGTCGAGTACTTCCCCTCAGGGTATTATTCTTAAGATTTCAGTTTCAATCGTTGGATTTAGTAAAATGCGGATATTGTGAATGAGTTTTGAGTTTAGTGATGGGTTTTGGTGTTTCTTGTTAGATTCATAGAGAGGAAGAAACTGGAAAGATACTTAATTTGGTATTCGTGTGGGCTGATGATGGGGAGAAGTTGAAGGTTGATGTTC